>NC_134402.1:357180105-357237605 GCF_038048845.1 Mixophyes fleayi
GGATTGGTAAGTTTCTGTGTTTTGTTTTGTTTTTTATGGCTGGCGCGGGGCAGAGTGAGAGGGATCGTGGCAGAGGAGGGGGACAGAGGATGGTGACAGCGGGACAGAGGAGGAGAGCAGAGGATGGTGATAGCGGGACAGAGGTTGGTGACAGTGGGACAGAGGAGGAGAGCAGAGGATGGTGACAGTGGGACAGAGGATGGTGACAGCGGGACAGAGGATGGTGACAGGATGGTGACAGCGGGACAGAGGAGGAGAGCAGAGGATGGTGACAGTGGGACAGAGGAGGGGGACAGAGGATGGTGACAGCGGGACAGAGGAGGAGAGCAGAGGTTGGTGACAGGATGGTGACAGCGGGACAGAGGAAGAGAGCAGAGGATGGTGACAGTGGGACAGAGGAGGGGGACAGAGGATGGTGACAGCGGGACAGAGGAGGAGAGCAGAGGATGGTGACAGCGGGACAGAGGTTGGTGACAGGATGGTGACAGCGGGACAGAGGAGGAGAGCAGAGGATGGTGACAGCGGACAGAGGATGGTGACAGCGGGACAGAGGAGGAGAGCAGAGGATGGTGACAGCGGGACAGAGGAGGGGGATAGAGGATGGTGACAGTGGGACAGAGGAGGAGAGCAGAGGATGGTGACAGCGGGACAGAGGTTGGTGACAGGATGGTGACAGCGAGACAGAGGAGGAGAGCAGAGGATGGTGACAGTGGGACAGAGGAGGGGGACAGCGGGACAGAGGAGGAGAGCAGAGGATGGTGACAGCGGGACAGAGGATGGTGACAGCGGGGCAGAGGATGGTGACAGCGGACAGAGGTCGGTGACAGGATGGTGACAGCGGGACAGAGAAGGAGAGCAGAAGATGGTGACAGCGGGACAGAGGTTGGTGACAGCGGGACAGAGGAGTGGCACAGAGGGTGGTGACAGCGGGAGAGAGGAGGGGGACAGCAGGGCAGAGGAAGGGGACAGAGAGCAGAGGATGGGGACAGAGAGCAGAGGATGGGGACAGAGAGCAGAGGATGGGGACAGAGAGCAGAGGATGGGGACAGAGAGCAGAGGATGGGGACAGAGAGCAGAGGATGGGGACAGAGAGCAGAGGATGGGGACAGAGAGCAGAGGATGGGGACAGAGAGCAGAGGATGGGGACAGAGGGCAGAGGATGGGGACAGAGGGCAGAGGATGGGGACAGAGGGCAGAGGATGGGGACAGAGAGCAGTGGAGGGGGACACAGCGTGAGAGGGGCAGTGGAGGGGGACACAGCATGAGAGGGCAGAGGAGGGGGGGGACAGCGTGACAGAGGGCAGAGGGGGCAGTGTGAGAGAGGGCAGTGTGTCTGGATGCAGAGGGGGCAGTGTGTCTGGATGCAGAGTGCCTGAGGGCAGAGTGTCTGGATGCAGAGGGGGCATTTTTGCATACAACTAAATAAGTATTTCTGCCCTGACCTAAATACTTATTACAATTTTTTGACCCAACTACTTCTAAAACAGGACTGCTCAATAATTATTTTGGAGGGGTGCCTTGAAAAAATTTGGAGTCTCTAAGGGTGCCGCGAACTGCAAAAGTTTGGGAACCACTGGCATAGACAAAGACTTGTTGCAAGGTCATTAACGTTTTTCAAAACTTTCCCTGTAGCATAGTATATAATGTCCTTAATAAGCGTACAGCACGTCTAATATCTCAGGCGTTATTGTCAAAAATTGTGTTCATATGTATAGGTCAGTTTGCTTACATTGATTTTGAATAATCACGCCCCTCCATCATTCTGATTGGCTGTCCCCACCCACTCCACCTGTTTTGATTGGCATCTTGGACCTAAATTTAAAGGACTTGTACTGCTAAGGGGGGGGGGTGGGCGGGGGAGGAGACAATCACCCCGATCACCCCCCTTGGATCCGCCACTGGCCGGCTCACTGGTTGTACTTCCTTGGGCCATTTTTGGTAGGTATTAACCACTGCAGACCGGGAACACCCCACAAGAACTGCCGTTTTGGAGATACTCTGACCCTGTCATCTAGTCACGGCTGTAACTAGGGCTGTGCAAGAGGGGCGACCACCCAGGGCGCAAGGCTGAAGGGGTGCACAGTTTACGAATGTTTTAGGCTCATTTGGTTAAAATTGAGGGCTGGGGGGCAGCAACAGTTTTCCTTCTTGCCCCAGGCGCTAATATTTTAAGTTACGGCTCTGTCTCTATCACAATTTGTCAAAGTCATTCAGATCCTTATGCTTGCCCCTTTTTTCTGCTTCCAACACATCACCTTCAAGAACTTGCTGTTCACCTGCTGCCTAAAGTATCCCACCCCTTGACAGGTTCTATTGTAATGAGATAATCAATGTTATTCACTCACTTGTCAATGGCTTTAATGTTGTGGCTGTGCAGTGTATTTATCCAATATTAAGTAAATGACTGTAGGAAAAATGATTTTCAAGACCTAAACAGTCACAAAGGTTTATTACACGGTTTGCAGCATACATACTGCCATATGTTTGTGGCTTAGTAGAGAGATACACTGATGAGTATTTGCATTGTACTGGAAACTTTAGTTTTGATTAGCCTCCCTAACGTTTCCATCAATCCTAATCGGCAGCAGTCAGTTAAAGTTGTACTGTAACATAGAAACATAGAATTTGACGGCAGATAAGAACCGCTTGGCCCATTTAGTCTGCTCATTGTTTTATTAACCAATGGTAACCTTAAACCTTATTTGATCCCTTATTCTTTATAAGGATATTCTTAGGTCTATACCAAGCATGTTTAAACTGCTCTACTGTATTAGCCTCTACCACCTCTGATGGGAGGCTATTCCATTTATCCACTACCCTTTCTGTGAAGTAGTTTTTCCTCAGATTTCATTTGAACCTACTTCCCTCCAGTTTCAGTGCATGTCCTCATGTTCTAGTACTTCTCTACCTTTGCAGAATGTTTCCCTCATGTACATTGTTCAAACCCTTGATGTATTTGAACGTTTCTGTCATGTCCCTTCTCTGCTCCAAACTATACATATTAAGTTATTTTAGTCTTTCCGGGTAAGTTTTGTGCTGTAGGCCATGCACCATTTTAGTTACCTTTCTTTGTACGGTTTCTTATGTATTTATATCCTTCTGGAGATATGGCCTCCAGAATTGAAGACAGTATTCTAGATGAGGCCGTACTAATGACCTATACAGTGGCATTATTACTTCTTTTTTTCTGCTACTGATTCCTCTCCCTATACCAAGCATCTGACTTGTCTTTCTCATTGCTTTGTTGCATTGCTTACCTGCCTTTAAGTCACCTGAAATAGTGACTCCTAGATCCCTTTCCTCATCAGTAGTTTCCATTATAGTGCCATTAATACAATATTTAGCCTTTGTGTTTTTGAGACCCAAGTGCATGATTTTGCATTTTTTGGCATTAAACTGTAGGTGCCACTCTCTTGACCATTCCTCTAGTCTATCTAGATCAGGCCTGTCCAACCTGCGGCCCTCCAGGTGTTGTGAAACTACAAGCCCCAGCATGCTTTGCCAGTAGACTACCTGTTGATGGCTGGAAGGGCATGCTGGGACTTGTAGTTTCACAACATCTGGAGGGCCGCAGGTTGGACAGGCCTGATCTAGATCATCAATCATTGTTTTACCCCTCCTGGTGTGTCTACCCTGTTGCATATCTTTGTGTCATCTGCAAAAAGCATACTTTCCCTTCAATACCATTTGCAATGTCTCCAATAAAGATATTAAAAAGCACTGGTCCAAATACAGATCCTTGGGGGATACTTCACTGGTAACCTTTCCCTCCTGTGAATGTGCTCCATTTACTATAACTCTCTGTTTTCTATCCTGCAACCAAGATCTTATCCATTCCACCATCTTTGAATCCAATCCCAAGCTTTCAAGTTTATTTAACAGTCCCCTCCTTGATCTATTACTTTAGTCACCCAGTCAAAAAAGTCAATAAGATTAGTTTGACATGTTCTCCCCCAGTAACTCCATGCTGTTTGGGATCCTGTAAGTTACTGGAATTGAGATATTATACAACTCTTTCTTTTAATAGTGTTTCCATCAATTTTCCTACTACTGATGTAAGGCTCACTGGTCTGTAGTTGCTCGCTTTTACTTTGCTTCCACTTTTGTGTAATGGGACTACATTCACACTCTTCCAGTCCTCTGGAATTACTCCTGTAGCTAGTGACTGATTGAATAATTCTGTTAATGGTGTTACCAACACCCCTTCAAGCTCTTTTCATATCCTTGGATGTATCCCATGTGGCTCCATTGATTTATCCACTTCAGTTTTGAGAGCTCTGTTAGGACTTTCTCCTCTGTAAATGTACTTGTATCTACCTCATTTTTATGAGTATACTTGTAACTTAACTGTGGTCCTTTCCCTGCTCTCTCTGTAGTGAACACTGAGCAAAAATAATTAAGATCTGTTATTACCTTGTCTACCTCAACAAGACTCTCACTCTCTCTTTATTCTTATTATTCCTCCTTTTGTTTTTCTTTCACTTATATACTGAAACAAGTTTTACCCCCTTTACCTACTGACTGGGCCATATTCTCTTTAGCTTGTGCCTTTGCACATCTGATTACCTTCTTAGCCTCCTTCTGTCTAGCAAGATACACCTCTTTGTCTTCATTATTCTGAGTCTGCTTATATTTCCTAAAGCCTATTGCTTTAAGTATTGCACTTTTTCATTTTTCCCATCTCTCCTGCACTCCTTTCAAGTTCTTTCACTCTGCCAAAGAGTCACTTACACATTTTCCCATCTCTACAAAGTCAGCCTTCCTAAAATATAACACCTTTGTTTTTGTGGGTTGGGTACGATTTTACGGTGTGGAAAATTCCGACACCGAGAAATCCTACACTTGTGGTCTGTGTCCTGCTGCAATCAGAGATCTACACCGTCGGTATGGAGGTAATTCTGCTTATATTTCAATTGTTTTTTTTCACAGCTTCGGATTTCTTGGTGTCTGATTGGTGGTAGTCGTGAAATTGTGTGGTATGAGTCGGTCTCTGTCTTTATACTAATCCATACTGCTTAATGGTCGTTGGATCCTAGGTTCTCGCCCACATTTACATTAGACATTCTGACACCATTTGTAAGAATTAAGTCTAATATTGCGTCTTTGCCAGTGCCCTCCCTCACCATTTGCTTGAGGGATACTCCTTGCAAGAAATTCAGAATGTCCCTACTTCTAGTGGAACTTGCAGAAGACTCCTCCCAGTTCACGCCAGGTAGATTAAAGTCTTCCATGATTATTACCTCTCCTTTTTTTAAAGCCATGTTATTACTGTCCTGCAGTAAGTTCTTGTTTTTGACCTGGTGGTCTATAGATCACCCCAGTATGAAGAATAGCCTTGTCCCCCGTTTATATGGTCACCCAAAGGGCCTCAGTTTTTTTTTTCTTTAATACTTTGTATTAAAGTAGTCTTTATGCTTTTTTTTCACATACATTGCTACTCCTCCTCCGATACTTTCCACTCATTCCTTCCTAAATAAAATATATCCCGGTATAACTATGTCCCAGTCATGATTTTCATTGCACCATTTCTCTGCAATATTTTCATTGCACCATTTCTCTGCAATAGCCACAATATCAAGATTATCCTTTGTTATTGAAGCAATTAGTTCTGTAATTTTATTTCCTAAGCATTAGCACAATTTTTTGTGTGTGTAACTACTGTTCCTATCTTCTATGTTTATCTCTCTCTCTGTTTATTTTGTTTTGACCTGCATCGTCTTCTGTTGCTGTGGATATGTTTTCTGTACTATTAGCCTGCAGAAACGATATCTCTTGGTTGGGGGGAGCAGATTGTTTTAATCCTGTTTAGTTCACTGCCCCCCCCCTTTAGTTTAAATAGTCTCTGATGAAGCTTTCAAACTGCTCACTTAGTTTTCTGGTTCCCCCTTGACGATGGGTGCAGGCCTTCACTTTTGTATAGTCCCCTATCTTGCCAGATGGCATGACTGTGGTCTATTAATCCAAATCTCTCCTCATAACACCGCTTCTTTAGCCACACATTGTAGTTTCTGATGCAGTGAGTTCTGTCTTCGCCTCTATGCACTGGCAATACTGCTGAAAAAGTTAGTGGTTGCCACCTGTTATAGCCCCAAACTTTCTAAATTCATCTTTTACTGCCATGCCTTCAGCATTAGCCAGGTAGTTTGTTCCTAGGTGGACAATGACATCCACCTCCCCATCTTTTCTTGCTGTTTTCACAATTCTTAATATGCTTTCTCTATCTCTTGGAAATGTGGCTCCAGGTAAGCACCTTACTTGTTTCTCTACATCAGTAGCTTTTCCCAGATGTATGCCTCTTATAATGGAATATAAGAGAAGAGCAGTTCTCCACAAGAGAAGTGTAGTTCTTTTTGGAGATTTTATTTGCCTGTTCCTATAGCTAGTAGAAGTCCCCATATCCTCGTGTTGTGTATTTCCTATATTATTTGTACATTCCAGCCCTGCTAGAGCAGCATATGAGTTTTTCAATGGCACAGTTTGTGGAATGCTTCTGTGTCCCTCTGGATATTTTCCCCTTTCAGAGCTTACAGTAGTCCAGATACTGTCTTACCTTAGACATGTAGTAATCTTGTTCCGTCCAGAAGAAACTGTTGAGAATATAATGGGAAAAATATATGCAATGTAGTGCACAGGGAACTGTGTAATAAAATAAAATGCTATAACCCATGAGAGTGAATCAGATTGTATCTGCTATTTTTTTTAACACAGCTCAGAAAATGAAACAAACATCTAATTGGGTGCTGTGGGTTACATCACTTTTGTTATTTGTTACCTGTGCACTAGTTTTCCTTCATATCCTTGACTGGTTTAAGAATAAATAGCACTTTAATGACAAGTCTGTTCTCTACACAACTGAGTTTATATAATAAAAGAGATTCCATAAGTTTTACGGAATATTAATTTATGAAACTGAAATTAAAGTCTGTCTCTAGAAAGACTTTGATTGCCCCTTTTTAAAGCCTTTTTAAATTGTATGCATAAAAATACATATTTGTCAAATAATTTGTATAGTATTTAAATATCAATGTAAAAAGCATCAACCACATAAGTAATATGTTTTACTCAGAGATATGTGTCAATCCATGCCAATATCCTCTTCAAGCAGCTTGGTCATATACTGATATTTAGAAATTATGCACTAATAAGACCTTTAGGTTTGTCTGGCATTTGCTCTCACATTGGAGAATGTTGGAAATGAACAGTACCATCATCTTGCACCAGCTATAGAATTCCCACCTTCTCTAATATTAATGAAGAGTACCTAATTGGTCAGATCAGACTGAGCAGATTTGAAGCATGCTACCTCTCTGATCTTTAAATTACTATGTCAAGGAAGCTGGCCAATGGAAGCGTTGGATTGGTACAACAGATATGATGTTAGGGGGAACACTAGAGCAATTGCTGGGGTATTGCATGGGACTCTACAGGTGCTGCTGCAGATAACAGGAGACATTGCTGGTGTATTGTATGGAAAGCCAACTAAATGGTCACAAATGTTCCACAAATCTATATACAAGCATAGGTTGTGTATAAGAATTGACTGAACATTACCTCTACATAAGGATTTATCCTCTGTGTGCTTAGAACAATACTCTATAAGTAAGATAATGCTGATCATTATTTGCTGGTTGTGATATGCCATATTAACGGTTTGTGGTTGACGGCTAGACATTTGATCGACATTAAGAAATTCGGCAATTCAAATGTCAACAGTATTAGGTCGACAATTCACATAGTCGACAGTATGGTTCGGTCAACAATTGAAATGTAGACAGTACTATAATGTTGACAGTTCGAATGTAAACAGTATTATATGGTTAGAGTGTTAACCTTAGGCTTAGCGTTAAAGATATTATTGTCGACCTAATACTAATTAATACTTTCTACAGTCAAATTGTTGACCTAACAATACTGTCGGCCATGTTAATTGTCGACTTTCCAACCCTGTCTATATTATGGTGTCAATCATATAAATGTTGATCATGTAACTGTCAAACATACTATATTTATGACACCTATATTAACAAGGAAATATAGATAATGGCATGCCCACTATTTTGCATAGCTAATCCTATATATTATTTTTGAACTTTAAATAAAATGTGTGCAGTAATTATTTATTTGGGTGAGATGCATAGTGTTCTACTTTTGTATTGACTGAAGTGTCATTTGGTTTCTTTCCATGCTTTTCTGAAGTGGCTGCATAATTTTCTTATGATTCAACGTGCTATTAGCTGTACACTCCATTTTTAATCTATTTTTTTATTTACCAAACCTTGACTCTCCCACACAATGCACCAAGCAAGTGTTTGCACATGAACCTTTTTATAACTTTTACGTGTGTTTTTTGTTTTGTTTTTCTCTTGTACATGTTCAAATTATCCCTTGGCATTTTTAGTTTTTCCATGGCTGCCGTACAGGTGCTGTAAGGCAGTTTCAATAACTCCCGCTTGGACTACTGCAACCTCCTCCTTACTGGCCTCCCACACTCACCTCGCTCCCCTTCGATCTGTACTTAACGCAGCCGCTAGGCTCATCTTCCTTTCTCGCCGCTCCTCTTCTGTCTCCCCCCTCTACCAATCCCTTCACTGGCTCCCCTTTCCCCTCAGAATCCTGTTCAAGCTCCTCACTCTTACATACAAGGCCCTCGCCAACTCCACAGCACCCTACATCTCCTCCCTCCTCTCTATTCATGCCCCATCCCGCCCTCTCCGATCGGCCAATGACCGTCGCCTCTCTTCCCCCCCCCGATCACCTCCTCCCACGCGCGTATGCAAGACTTTGCCCGCGCTGCCCCCCTCCACTGGAACAAGCTCCCTCCCTCCCTCCATCAGAACTTTCCCTAATCTGTCCAGTTTCAAACGGGCTTTAAAAACCCACCTTTTTCTTAAAGCTTTCCAGTCTCCCACTTAACTTCCTACCTTTTCTTCTGACTCTTCCCCTTCATTCCCCTTCCCTTATCCTCATCCTCCGTTCCTCCTTCTCTCCCCGTGTCTCTCTGTCAGTCTACCCCACCCCTTAGATTGTACGCTATTTTGAGCAGGGTCTTCTCTCCTCCTGTCTTCACAACTTTTAACTCTGCTCGCCAGCTACCTAGCCTTCCTCCTCGAGGACCCCCTTCCCCCGTCCCCTCTCGCTCCCGCCTCTTCCCCCTGGGGGTCTTCCCTCTCTTCCGTGCCCTCCTTCCTAGGTGCCGCTGTCCTGGCGGACCTACCCCACTCCCCTCCCCCACCTCTCTAGCTGTGCCCTGAGCTCACTGAGTTACTGTGATTATTGTTTACTGTTCTCTGCTGTCTCACCTCGTATTGTAATTTTGTTCGTCCCTGTAAGGCGCTACGGACACCTAGTGGCGCCCTATAAATAAAAATTAATAATAATAATAACTCATTTAAAAACAGTGTTGTGACAGAAAACTGATCTTATTAAAACATTGATGCAAACTTTTGTGGCAGGATGATGCACATATAGCCACGCAGTTTCCATTTTAGAAAGCGTTCTTTGCAAAAATAAAAACAACATTTCTGCTCCAGACTCCATGGCATCCATACCCCTGAGTATATTTCCTTTCCAGCGTAGGTAGAGACAGCTTACAAAAAACACACCCTGATTGGTATATAATGCAGCCTCTCCTCTTCCCCTGTGTCTTTTCCTGTATCTAGAATAGGTAGTGCAGATAGTTAGTTGAATTTTTTTTTCTGTAGGGCAGGGTGCTTACCTTCTCCGAGGTCCTGGTGATGCGCCAATCAATGCTGCAAGTCATAGTCTGACTAGCTACCGAGGACACCACTGCTTCCTCCAGGAGCAGATCTGGTGTAGTAATTTTGAATCCGGTGCCGTTTCCTGGACTTCGTCAGTTTGCGCACACGAGCACACCATGTCTGAGGACACAGTGTGCCAAAATGTAGGACCAGGCTCTTACTAGACACGGAGCTGCTATGAACATGCCTGCCTCTGGGATTCATTTTACATGGACACTAAGTCAGCTACTCCCAGCAATGGAAAGAAGACTGTGTTAGAACTCAAACAGCCAAGGTCATCCCCACTAGGTAAGCTGCTAAGTTAAGGGTGGTCGATATTGTTCATTTTATTGTAAGTAGTGTCAGATCGTCGGTACTCTGGAGAGCCTGTACAAAAGCTGGCCATCAGGGTGCATAAAGTTTGTAGAGCCTCCGGTAAGCCTTTATTGCAGGCTCTACAAAGTATTTGGCATAAACATGTACATCTCAGCATAAGAGTAAACTCAGCACTCTGAGTAGTATAAGGATATGTTTGTGAGATTTATGATGTGCCATTCAAGGGTTAAAGAGAGAAAGCTCTCAGACAAGCACATGCTGGAAGACACATGTTGTCAATCAGAATATGATTTCCCAGTTGAATATTCCTTCAGTGATTGAATCCAGATAGATTAAGGAGTAACCTAAAATGTTTAATTTGGCTATTTACAAATCTATGGTTATTGATAAGGATCAGACTTTTACAAACTCTCAAACTCCATTTTGAAGACCATAAAAGGAAAAAAATGTGGACCTTTTTTCTCTGCACATTAAGTGGTGAAGGAGCTAATTTATAAAGATTAAGCTCAGTGTTACTCTGATTATAGACGTTAGAATGTATGTATCCATTCAGGGACGAGAAGGCTCAGAAGTAGTTTGTCATCCAGAAATACAATTTCTATTGAAGATGGATAGTTGTTCTCAGAAAATTCATATTTTATTTGGAACTACTGTGAAATCTGTGGTAGCTATGGCTTCAGTGGTAAAAGTACTTAGATTTTAGGAAGTAGGAAGATACACTTTAGACAGATGTACAGTGAAAGCTACAGTCTCACATACATGTTGAAGAAATTGACTTTGGGAAGTAAAGCATAGAGTTTGGTGTGAAGCATCTTTAGACGACATTGCTTTTTCAGCAAGGTCAATGTCCTAAGTGGTGGCTAGTTGAGCCCTCTGTTTGCACACTTTACAATTCTCCCATTGAAAGATCAGTGGAAGACAAATTGGATACTGTTGTACAGAAGTCCTCTAAAGGGGGGTCTTAGTATGTTTCCTTGGCTCATCAGGACTTCTACGGAAGTGAGAAGTTTTAAGCCAGATAGACAATAGAGCAATATGCCCACTACATTTGTACAGTCCTTTGGGGGCCTAAAGAAGTAAAGACCAATCAGAAGACTCCACAATGACTAGTGTCAGGATCAACCCTCGTTAACACCATTAGGGGACAGAATTGCGCAGTATGTAGAAATTTAGGCCCACTTCATCACAGATAACGTGCTCATAATAGTATGAGCACAAAATAAGGTTGATGGCTTTAATGGTAGATTACTTGATGCTGGAATGCATAGTCATTTTGCCTAAAATAATGACCAGAGTTTCAGCACTTCTGTATGGGTTGTCTACAAACTACTACATTAAATATTTCTCAACTGCCTGTAAGTAAGAAATGAGTACAAACCGAGTTAATCAGTATCACAAAGGAAGATACAGGTTTCTATTCCAGACTCTTTCTTCTCAAAGTCATCGGGGATAATTTGTATGGGTCTGGTGTTGAAGAGACTAAAACGTTTTCTTCTTACCAGACTTTTTCAAATGGAGTCTTGAATTCTATCCTCGTGGCCATCGACAAAAAGGATTTTCTCCCATCCGTAGACCTTTTAGGATGCCAATTTTTCATATACCTGTTGCAGTTCATCACAAGAAATTTCTGAGCTTTTGGGTCCTCGGCCAACACTTCCGTTTACTTGCTCGCTGCACCGTCTGGTATCAGTAGGAAATGGCTTCAAGTGTGTTTTCATTCACAGTTGGGATCATCTCTTGGGCAAGTTGGCACATGAGGGATAACCACACTTCTCTAAATCATGTCTGTCAAAAACCACCAGACAGTCTCTCACATGGTGTCTATGCCCAAATTTTAAGACCAAAGGAGTGTCACTTTTGGAGCCAGAGCATATAATACTCGCCCTAGTTTTCATTACTGTAGGCTGAGGCCCTCACCTTCAGGGACAAGTGGCGTAAGGCAAGTGATCACAAATTGAGTCTTTCCATAAATGTCGTTGAAATGAGCAGTATGGAAAGCGGTTCAACACTTTTATCTTCATCAAATAGGGAAGTATCGCAGAATATTCTCAGACAGGACAGTGGTAGTCTTTATAAATCAGGGAGGTACCAGAAGCCAGAACTTGATGGTGGAAGTAGTAAAGATTATGTCCTGGGTGGAGAAAAACCTGAAGTCACTCTCAGCATTACATGTAGCAGGAAAACAGAATGTGTTAGCAGATTTCTTCAACCAAAAACAGATTGACTGTGTTTGCTTCATCAGGAAGTTCTTCAGATGTTGATGGGAAGATTCGGTCTTCCTCATGGCAACAAGAAGAAATGTGAGGATTCCCAGGTTTTTTGGTCATCGCAGCGATCCAGATTCTGAGGGAATAGATGCTCTGGCAGTTCCATGGGCATTCCATCTGGGGTATGTCTTCCCTCCATTTGCACTCATCCATTGCATGCTAAGAAAGGGCAGAAGTCATAACAATTTTTGCATTCTGGCCTCTCGGATGCTCAGGGAACAGTCTTGGCCTCTGCTTCTTCCGTCGGATCCAGTACAGCAAGTGGGACTTTAGGTTAATTCCAGCAGCAGCTACTGTCCCACAGATCCTTGACTTTCTACAGTATGATTTCAGCAAAGGCCTTGCTGCATCTACACTTAAGGTACAAGTGTCTGAGTTGAGTGTATTCCTAAATACCAAGTTAGTCTAACGATATTTGATTATGCGATTCTTCCAAACAGTAAAGATGATTTATCCCTCCATGAGACCATTCATGGCCTCATGGGATATCAATTTAGTTGTAAATACACTGAAACCTGACCATTTTGAGCCTCTGCAAAAAATTTCCTGGATGAAGGTGGTATTCTTGATAGCAATTACATCTGTTTGCAGAGTTGGCGAGTTGCAAGTACCCTCATTACATCCTCCAATTCCTGTTACAGGACATTTTTCGGGCTGCACCCACTCTATGGAATTCTCTCCCTCGCACAATAAGACTCTCCTCTGGTCTATAAACTTTCAAGCGTGCTCTGAAAACCTACCTCTTCAGAGAAGCTTATAATATTCCTCAACCACCCTCTTAACCTCACTACCTTACCCTATTACCACCCGTTACACAATTTCACACAAGACAACTACCCGCTGACCAACATTGTTGTGTATCAGGATCATTTAGCCTATGAGTCACTTTTACCTTTGCAGCCTGGCTGAGCCGAAATGCAAAATGTAGACTTAACCTCGTGTCAAACTCCCAATGTCCCATAGATTGTAAGCTTGTGAGCAGGGCCTTCTCACCTCTTTGTCTGTCTTACCCAGTTTGTTTGTTAGTTTATTATGTTTGTCGCCAATTGTAAAGCGCTACGGAATATGTTGGCGCTATATAAATAATTGATGATGATGATAGTGTGGCAAATTCTATATGGATAAAGTAGTCCTTAGTGCTAATCCAGAATTTCTACCCAAGGCAGGGTCTGTTCCACATTATTCAGGACATTGTACTGCCATCTTTCTGCCTGCATCCAAAAAATTAAAGTGAAAGAGCGCTGCATTCACTGGATTTAGTGAGATCAATCTCCATATATCTGTCCAGGACAGAAGGACTTAGAAACACAGAGCAACTGTTTGATCCATTTGCAGATAGTCTGTTTAGGAACATAACCTCTTAAAGGGCTCAGCCATCTCCACACAGTGGAGCTTTGTAATGCTGCAGGATAGTCATCTATTCATACTGTCACTAGCCATTATCATGTGGATATCCTATCTGCCTTGGATTTTCAATTTGGGAGATATTTTCTCAGTGCATCCTCTAATACCACTTTCATACTGCCGCCCCGGCAATATCCCAGGTTGTTAACCCGGGATATTGCCGGGGCACAGGGCAGTATAGATAACAAGATTCCCGGGTCCGGCGGGTTCATACTGCACCTGCCCGACCCGGGTTTTAGAAAAAAAAGTGTAAAAAAAAATGTTTTAATTAAAAAAAAATACATAACAAATGTTTACTTAACTTATTTTCAGCCAGCGGTGACTCCGGTGCGTTGCCGGCTTTCAGGGGGGCCTCTGGGTACTAAAATGACGTCATTTCTAGTCCATTAGAAATGACGTCATGTTATGTATTTTTTATTAATTAAAATCTTTTTTTTTTTACTTCACCACTTTTTTTTTTACAGTATGAATGGTGAGATCCGGTAATTACACGGGTTGCACCATTCATACTGCAGGCGAGCGGGGTCCAACCCGGGAATTACCCCTCGCTAAGTCCCGGGATTTTGTGGTTGGACTATTCATACTGCACCAAGACCTGGGTTTTTCACCGTGCTTCTGCAAAAACCCGGGTTTTTGGTGCAGTATGAATGGGGTATAAATAAATCTTTTCAGCATATTTGCCTGTTTTTGTTTCTTATGTGGCCCTCCCTAATGTATTGCTTTGGTATATCCCACAGTTATGGCAGCCATGGAGTCTGAAGGAGAAAAGAACAAATTATACTTCGCCATAATTCTTTTTCTTCGAACGACTCCATGGAAGCCCAATTTCCCAGCCATGCCTGTTATGTTTATATTTTTTCAGAAGAAAGCTTGGGAAGTCATTCAAAGACACAGGGAAGGAGTAGGGGCTTCCTTATATACCATCAGTGGTGTGTGTATTGTTACCTGTCTCTACCTAGGCTGGATAGGGAATCTACCCATAGTTAAGGCTGCTATGGAGTCTTTCAAAGAAAAGGAATTATTGGTATGTATAATCTGGTTTTAATTAATATTACGGTTTCCTTGTCAATTTGTATATGGGTAAAAACAAGCAACATTGAAGCAAATTTTTGAGATTATTTATACAATGGATCACAAGGGGGAAAGCCACGTGAACACCTGGAGAACATACACTTGCACATGTGCACAACTCCATGCACATGGCACCTTGGTTGGAATTGAACAGATCACTCAATTCAAGTTGCAATAATGCTAATATGCAAACACACATCGTTGTGTACTAATTTAGCACTTCTCACTTGCTAAGACAATATATGTAATCAGTAACAAAATTTTAGCAGTAACAAAATTTTAGCCTGTTTGGAGATGTAAGTGTTAATTGGAGATCAGAAAGGCAATATATTTATCATACAGAAGACTTCATTAGCAGGTGGATGCAATAGTGAACTAAATAACATGTAAAATACAATATAAACATAACTTTAATGTAAATTATTTTTAAAAGTAAAGTAGTCTCATAGCCAAAATACATTCTCTGGTTTCAGCCACCTCAGCCATTGTCATAAGGTTCCTAGCTTGAATTTTTACGTCTTTATTTGATTTACATAGTCCTTTACACATTTTTCAGAAAAATCTACTGGAAATATTTCTACTTTTCTTGTAAATAAAAGTTGAAAATCTGTCTGTTTATAATATGACCAGTGGGGGTGTATATGGTGGCATGCCGTACCATCACTCCTTCTACTGCTTTCATTGTAAAGTTACCAAATTCCATTCACTTACATTTTCCATACTGCCACTTCTAAATTTCCAATTTGACCTCTCCATATGACTTTTTAATCCGATTAGTGTATGGGCAGCACGGTGGTTTAGGGGTTAGCACATCTGCCTCACAGCATTGTGGTCATGAGTTTGATTCCCAACCATGTTCTTATCTGTGTGAAGTTTGTATGTTCTCCCTGTGTTTGCTTGGGCTACTGGGACTCCTGCATTTTTTTGCCTTTTTAAATTGTTCCTAATCAGCTGCTCATCGGGCTAAAATTTGCCAGCCCCCCCCTGCTTGGGTTGCTTAATCATGGGCATTATTCCATGCTGCTATCAATTACAACTTTCTTCAACTGAGCCAAAGATGAGCCAAACCACAGTTACTAGACCTGCTCTGTTTTAGCTTATACATTGGTAGAACATTTTCTTTCCTATTCTGCAAGACACTTCAATTTCCATTTGCAAAATCAGACAGGACAGACCATAGATACAAGCTTTAATTTGGTTCCTCCTAGCTCTAGACTCCTCTGCTACAGAAAGTAGCCCTAAGTTTATTTTGTGCTAATTGGAAGGTAGGGACCATTTGAAGGTTACCCGTAGGATAATTGCAGGTGAGTGTATAGTAGTGTATTTCTACCATCTCATCTTGATGTCCTTTCGCCAACTCAAACTTAATAATTCAAAAACAGAGCTAATAATAATCCCACCAGACAAAAGTAGTTACCTACCTGACATTTCTATTTCTGTTGACATGACAATAAATCCTAAGTCACAAGCTTGCTGCCTAGGTGTGATCCTTGACTCAGAACTATCCCTTGTTCCCTACATACAATCTATATATACATCATATTATACCACTTTCATACTGCCGCCCCTGCAATTTCCCGGGTTTTTCAAGCCGAGTTTTTGCCGAGGCACAGAGCGTCTCAGCTCAGAGACCTTGTTCACATTGCACCTTGGACCTGGGAATTTCCAGAGTCGACCCCATTCATACTGAACACGAATCTGCCCTGGCAATAAGTGTGTCATCACAAGGGGAGCTTTCATTGGCTGAAAAATACTGAGGTCATTTAAAGGGGAATAGTTTTTTTGCACACAAAGATGAGGTCTAAGTGGGTGGTGACTGTTCACAGCATTGCTTTAATCATGACCGACGAGTCACTATTGGGTAGCCCAGAGTTCCTGTTTTATTGCATTTATTTGCTGTTTTATACAGCAAATGAGAGCTTGATGTAGCTGCACAGTGTTATTTCAGGAGGAGAAAGGAGCAATTAGTTTATTATTTTGCACATAAGTTAAATACTGGCTGTTTTCTTTTATAAAGCACACAAATTCTTGATAGCTTTATTTGTACATTGAAATTTAAAATTTGATCTAGGACATGTCCTACCCCATCTATAAATCTGTCCCCTTATTTTAAATTCACCTTCCCCTCCAATACAACATGGTTTTGCCCAGGTGCAAAGTTACTCCTTTTATGCTTTGCTGTCCTTATTGAGTCAGGCCCTCAGTCTCTAAATTGGCTTCCTGTTGATTATTGAATCCAATATAAAATACTTCTACAAACATACAAGGCCATCAACAAAACAGCACCAACATACCGCATTTCCCCATGTATAAGACGCACCTTTTTCCCAAAAATTTTGGGTCTAAAAACTGTGTGCGCCTTATACAGTGCCAGCGCTATTTACCTCAGAGTCCAGAATGCAGCATGACATTGCTGACAGAGACTCAGCCTCCCGCAACCTCGCTCTAGTCTCTTCTCTCTCTGAGCTGTCAATCACGTGACTGAGCGTTCCGATGAGCGTGGATGAGTTCCGATGAGATAAGTCTACTTGTCTACTGCACAGAGTTGTTGACAAGAGACAAGTCACGTAGACACGCTTGGGGTGTCTACGTGACTTGTCTCGTCAACAGCGCTGTGCAGTAGCGCTGTAAACTCTGCTCTAGACACCTGATGTGAGATCTCTGCCTTTCATCAGCATTTATTAATTCCGTAGCGCTTTACAATTGGGATCAAACATTAATAAGACAATACTGGGTAATACATATAGACAGAGAGGTAAGAGAACCCTGCTTGCAAGCTGCTTTTGTAGACTACAATCACAACCAGACGAGCCTTCGGCTTCCTCTTGCTGCACAGTGCATGTAATATAAATGCAACATCTTCAGCAGTGAGAGGATTCCTATTTGCTCCGCAGAAAAGACACGGAATGCTAAAAACTTGATATGCAAATTTTTGCTTTTTAAGGTCGATTACTGTAATTGGAGTTAATAATCTTTGGGGCGTGTCTACGTGACTTGCTCTTGTTAACAAGCTGTGCAGTAACGCTGCATTCCTGTCAGACGCTAAATACCGGTATTAACAGTTTCAGAATCAGATTTGTAATCTGTATTTCAGCATCAATCTCCTGTCAGATGCTAAATCTATAGGCAGGGGTTGAGGAAAGTTCCTTGCTGTCTGGAACCCTGTTTGTGCACTAGAAATGCCGATGGGCTGTTAACAATATAAAATATTGTATGGGATGATAAAAAATACCGTAAGCTGTCTTACTGATCTTTCTTGCACTGAATGGAAATTGTGCTGTTAAACGTAAGTTTGGTCCTCCAACTGAGAAAACAATCCGAGACTGCTACAGGAAGAAGAAACCCTACTGAAAACACCACGGCAGATGAAGGCTATGAGAGGCAAGTTAGCAAAATTGCCTGATTTAGAGAGATGATTGAAGAGCAAAGGGCACTTGGAATTCCTTTGTCCACAAAGGTGGTTCAGCATGAGGCAAGAAGAATTACTGATAAAAAAGAAGTTACTGAATCCAAAGGAGAACACAATTGGTGCTTCAGGCTCATGAAACGGAATAGACTAAGCATGCGTACACGCACCAGACTTGCCCAAAAGAGATGCCTGAAAGCTATGAGCAGAAGGTCCTTGCATTTCATCGTTTTGTCACTCAATGTTGGAAAACACATCGGTCTCAGTTGGGACAGATTGCAAATATGGACAAAGTCCGCCTTCAATTTAATGTCCCAAGTAACAGAACTGTTGATAAGAAGGGGGTGAAAACTGTAATTGCGAAGACAAGTGGACATGAAAAGAGCCATTATACAGTTGTTCTAGCTTGTTGACGGAACCAAGCTGCCTCCTATGCTGATTTTCAAACGCAAAACAATGCCAAAAGAAGTCATTCCTCGAGGAGTGATTATCCATATTCATGACAAGGGTTTAATGGATCAGGATGGAATGAAGATCTGGTTTGAGAAAATTTGGAGCAGGAGACCAGGTGGGCTCTTATGTAAACCTGCCCTATTGGTGCTTGATCAGTTCAGGGCACACAACACCAAACACAAAGAAGATTGCTGCAGAGCAAAAAACAAAACTTGTTGTCATACCTCGAGGCTTGACATCCCAGCTTCAACCACTTGATGTCAGCATTAACAAACCCTTCAAAGCTACCATGAGAGACGAATGGAACCAATGGATGAAGGCTTCTGGAAACAATTTGACACCAGCAGGAAGAGTGAAAAAAACAACTATAGGAGAAGTTTTTAGGTGAAAAGATCCTGGGATATTATCAGGATTGAGATCGTTGTCAAGTCATTTAAGATGTGTGTCATTTCAAATGCCATAGATGGAACTGAGGATGAGGAAAATATATGAAGACAGCAATTTGTCATCAAACACAGATGAGGACAAGCTAATGGATGAGAGTTTTGACAGTGATGAGTAGTTTTATGATGAATAAAACTTCAGTTCAATAACCTTTATGTAATACATTTTTTTTCAAATTTTGGGCCCCAAAATTAAGGTGTGTCTTATACATGGGGAAATACGGTACCTCCTGAAAATATCTCCCAACTCGACACCTCTGTTCTGCACAAGATCTGCGTCTCTCATCTACACTCATTACCCGCTCCCATTCTTTTTACAGGACTTTTTTCTGGTTGCACCCACTTTGTGGAATGCCCTCCCTCTCACAATAAGACTTTTCTCTGGTCTTCAAGCGTTCTCTGAAAACCCACCTCTTCAGGCAAGCTTTTAAAATTCCTCAACCACCCTTTAGCTCCCTAGGTTACTTTATTACCACTCTTTATACAGTTCATAGAAGACATCAACACTCTGACCTCGTGACCAACATTATTGTGGGACTGGATCATATAGCCCACAAAGCACTTTTTACCTATGCATTCTGGACCGATATGCAATATGTAGCACTTAACCTCAGGTGTCAAACTCTCATTGTCCCATAGATTGTAAGCTTGCGAGCAAGGCCCTCTTACCTCCTTACCTCTGTGTCTGTATTGCCCAGTATTGTTTTATTACTGTGTTTGTTCCCAATTGTAAAGCTTTGCAAAATATGCTGGTGCTACATAAATAAATAATGATGATCATATGAAGGGTGTTAGTTGGACTAGTTTTTTTTTTTCTTTGTTTGCGGGAATGCGCAGTGCCTTTCCCTTTAAAATATGTTGTCGAGCCCCCTTCTTACAGTTTGTCCTAGTTGGGACTGGAGACCTCCATTTACGGACAACCCCACTTTTGGATATATTATAAGGAGTATCCTAATTTACCAAGGTGTTCCATAACCTGTGTAAAAGCACTCGGATTGTGGTCTCAGTGATTTTATATACTTAGACACTTGCATTCTATAGTAGGGGTGCATTATCCCATACATTAATATATCCCTTTTATGTTGCATTTAATAGAAACAGAACAGTTGCTTCTATTAGACCCAGGGGTATATTTACTAAGCTGCGGGTTTGAAAAAGTGGGGATGTTGCCTATAGCAACCAATCAGATTCTAGCTTTCATTTATTTAGTACTTTCTACAAAATGACAGCTAGAATCTGATTGGTTGCTATAGGCAACATCCCCACTTTTTCAAACCCGCAGCTTAGTAAATCTAGCCCCCAGTTTATGTGCATTTATTATAACTGTCAGGTAGGAGAGACGTGGTACATGTAATTTCCTGCACAGTCCTATGACTGCCATCTGGATATCTTAGTGTTGTCACATGACTTCCCTAGAAATGTGGGCAGCACTCGTCCTGTTGGAAACTTGATGGAGCTGACCTTCATGACACCCATGAAAACTCCCTGCGTTAAAAAAATAACTACTCCCAAGACTTAAAATTTACTTTTGGAATACATAGTTTTACTTATGTGAGGTCTGGCACCGCCCATTCCTTCAATTTAGCAGGTCCCCTGGAGAGTATATCAGTCCCACAATGTACTCCCCTGTCCTGCTACCTTTTGCCCATTTCAGACACACCGCAGTGTTGCTGATGACCCTGCCTTGGACTAATTATTCATGCAAATGTTAAGCTCACTGGTGAGGATGGTTAACAACACTGCAATATGTTTTAAAACAAGCCACCTTCATACCAGAGAGGAGAGCGTCATTGGGCAATTGCAGCCTTTGGGAACAATGCCGGATGCCAAGTCAGAAAAACTCATTTCTGCTATAACTCATTAAATTTCACTCTACAGTAACTTTTAAATTTCTTTAGAACTCTCCTTTCATCCCTCTTGCATTTTTTTTTCTTAACACTTAGTTATTGCCAACATACTCTACAGAGATTTATTATTTGTAGTTTCAGAGAAAAAGTGTTGTTACTTGGCATGTTTGCACATTAGTAATATACATAAAAAAAGTTCTTTAAAGGCAGACTGGTGATAATATTTGGTATTATAGCTATAAGATGCTGCATGCAACCATTCTTCTATCCAGCAGTCTAACCGATTGTTATAGAAGGAAAAAACATGTCTTCTGTTAATGCAGTTCACACCACTCTATCCCCATAGTTGATGTCTAACATATCTTGTTGCCTTAAAAATGATTTGTGTCTACAAAACGCAAACGTGGTATGATTTTTTCCTATACCTGATAAAGTTGTACTTTTTATGAAACTGATTGATTGTTTAATTTTAAAATCCAGCTAACCTTGGAAATTTCCTTTTTTGTTTTTGTAATTTATTTTATGGCAAACAGAATTCTCATTTCTGCTACAATGAAAATGCTGCTGCAGATACTGATTAAAAATGACATTTACAGTTTTTGCTCTGATTATACCTAATGGCAGAGCTCTGACTGATCTGCCTGTGTTTAGCCTGTCCTTCATGCATTGTGTCTGATGAAATCTTCTAAGCCCTTCTCACTGGATTTTTTTTTTAAACTTCCTTTCCCTTTGAACTGCCCTGGAATTGCTTCCTTGGAGCACACATAGCTCAGACCATGTTTAATGGCTCAAGTGTGTATTTTTCCCCTCCGGTAGGGGGTTGGGAGAGTGAATCCTTTCATTCTTACTGGACTGAGAGTCCGCCTGTTTTCTTCCTGCTGGTTAGCTGTTGAGAGGCAGCCTCCCTGCATTACATATCATGCAGAAAAAATGATTTCTATCTGCAGTGCTGAATGAGGATAGATTGAAAAGGAGGGAGAGAGGTAATAAAGCAATAACCTCTGTAACGGAGCACAATGTGCAGCTCTCCACTTGTCAAGTTGCTGGAAGCCGCCGGCTTTGTCCTGCCGCAGGCCACCTTTACTCTGAAGCCACATTCTATCTGCGTCTACAGACCTTCTCACAGCTGGTTACTTTCTGATTTTAGGATGGATTCATGCTGTGTACACTCCAGCAGACTCGCTCGTGTTTGGTGGCAACATACTGCACAGCTTTAATATTCCCATGCAACTTCGTGTATATGAAATTGAAGACAGAACAAGGGTAAGATCACTGTAGTTCTTACTGACTACAGCTATTTGAATGCTGTATTTTACTTTGAATTTGCATGCCAGTTTACTACCTATCTAAATATTAATTATGTTCTCATGCGCTACTTGATCATTTTCATTTTTAGATGTATAGCTGAATGTAAAAATGAAAACATGCATAGTATATAAAATCAAAGTGACTTCAATGGTGTCCTGTATACATATTTCCTTAAGGCTTTTTTTCTCTGTTTCTCAGTACATACTAATCTGCTGCTTCCTGAAGCCCACTGAAAAAAAACCGCATCAATACAACCTTCTTTGACCTTTCTTTACATTGATATCTTATCTTGTTCAGTGTTTATGTAATGTGTGATTTATACCACAAGTACAATATAACAGTCTGTCACTATGACCTCTGAACTATAGAGACTAAAGTACAAGGTTATTGAGAGTAAGGCTTTAGTACAATTTATAGGCCTAAATTTAATACAGCTGTTCCCATTTAACCAGATCAGACTTTCCATTCCATTTAAAGTAGAAGTATTTACATTTTAATGATAAGTGGTTTGTAGGGCTCCGGAGGTACTCCTATTGATGGCAGATGTTTCGTTCAGAACCTGCATTGTAAATTGTATTCCATTTACTTTTAAAGAAATATCTATGCATTTGTTTTTCTTTGCTTTAATTACTGTGTAGATGTGTACACTGTGGTTGGTAGTAAACTAATCGGAGGGGTACAAGTACACAGGAAAGACCAACTAAACTACTATTACCTGAAAAGCAACATCAGTGAGAGTGGCTCTTAAACAGTATATGATAATTATCATTGCACATGAATTGCTTTCATTACAACTGCAATACATGTACTGCTATAGATGTGCTCTGTGTAACAGCTTAGAACATGAACAGTAATATGCCACAGAGATGTGATATTAATTATGCAAGCTTCTGTGCAGCACCTATACACCAAGCCTTAATGAATTTTCTGATTGCATTTTATCTTAATGTAACAGACTTTTGATTATGTGCATAAAGAAATACATTAAGAGATACTTTTTTGCATTTGTATCATTTTATAAAATGTTTAACCAATAAAAAAGTTGTTTGGTTGAAGTCTCAGGGGCATATTCAATTAGCTTCCGGGATCGCGGCATCGTGCAGCCGCGTACTTAAAGTGCAGTTACGGTACCGCCACTTCACAGATTTCCATTCGCAACGCTATGGGGTGTGAAGGCAAATCTACGGTGTAGCAGTATCAGGAAGGAGGCAGGCACGCGTAGCCGTGATCCCGGAAGCTAATTGAATATGCCCCCCATAGTCAACATTTTTTTTTTTTTGTTTAAATTCTTTACTTTGGATGGTCAGTCAATAAAAAAAAACAAAAAAAACCGTGTGCAATATGAGGTAAAACATTTACAATGTGTACATAGAAAGACACTAACATTGTAGTAAAATCCAACATAGGCGTTCTTTGACAACTTGAAACTTAAATTGACCATATTTTCTTTTTTTTTTTGCTGTTGTTTAAATATACAAATCTATAATACGGTAGAATGGGGGGGAGGGGTGAAGGAGAGTTAGAAGGGAAAAAAGGGGGGGGGGAGCCCACAGATGCTGAAGCAGGAGTGTGATCGAGAAGAAGATAAAATGTAAATGTTAGGGGAGAGGAGATGGCGGAACAGGGGCGGAGTCCTGATCGCCGCACATGGGTCATAAGGAAGTCTTTTAAGGGCCAGAGGGGAACGAACGTTATGCAAATTGCCAAGGAGCCCAGACTTGGTTGAAGTCAAAATTTGTGGATGCTTGTGAAAGTTGTTAAGTCATTGACATATTTTACTAAGTGTGACATAATACCCAAATACATGGAAAGGACTGCATATATGTTACTACCTTGTTTGTAGGTGATTAGTAATACAAATGATCAAATGCCATGAAATCTGTGGGAGTTTTGAGAGCTTGGGTGGCTGACTCTGCTATTGTGAATTGGTGCTTTGGTAATGTCTGAAGCTTACCCATGATCTTTCTTTTAAGGTGCATGCCAAGTTCCGCTATCCTTTCTATTATGAGATGTGCTGGTATGTCCTGGAGAGATATGTTTGCACCTTAACCAAGCGTTGTCACCTCAACAAGGAGTTTCAGGAGTCAATGCTATTTGGTAAGTGTACTGCATCTAAGAAGTTAAATTATTACCAAAATTCAGGACAGTCTGCCAGTGTTATCAGAGGTCATCTATAAATCATTTTTTTTGATAATAACACATAAGTGAAATACCCTTTCATGCAATTTTCAACACAGTCGCTCCCTACAGATGACAGCAGTAAGTCAGCGGTAATTATGTGTAAAATATATATACACTATATGGATGAAAGTATTTGACAACACCTGTTATTGAATTGAGGTGTTTCAATCAGACCCATTGCCAGAAGTATAAAATCAAGCACCTAGCAATGCAGTCTCCATTTGCAAACATTTGTGATATAAAATGGGTCGTTCTGAAGACCTCAGTGACTGTGAGCGTAGTACTGTGATACGGTTTGTGAAATTTTATCCCTACCGGATATTCCACAGTCAAATGTGAGTGATATTATTAGAAAGTGGAAGCGTTTACGAGCAACAGCAACTCAGCCACGAAGCAGAAGACCACGTAAAATCACAGAGCGGCGTCAACTGTGCTAAGGTGCATGGTGTGTAAAAGTCGCCGACGATTTCCTGATTCAATAGCTGAAAAGCTCCCAACTTCCACTGGCATTAATGTAAGCACATAAACTGTGGCAGGAGCTTAATGGAATGGGTTTCCGTGGCCCTGCAGCTGCATGCAAGCCTCATATCGCCAAAACTAATGCTAAGCGTTGGATGAAGTGGTGAAAAGCACACAGACAGTGGACTGGAGCAGTGAAAACGTGTTCTGTAGAGTGACGAATTACGGTTCTTTGTTTGGAGTCAGATGGGAGAGTCTGGGTTTGGCAGATGCTGGGAGAACATTACCTGCCTGACTGCATTATGCCAACTGTGAAGATTAGTGGAGGAGGGCTAATGGTATGGGGCTGTTTTTCCAGGGTGTGGGCTAGGCTGCTTATCTCCAGTGAATGGCAATCTTAAGGCTTCAGCATACCAAGTTATTTTGGAAAATACTATGCTTCCAACTTTCTGTTAACAATTTGGGGAAGGGCCTTTTCTTTCTTTTTTCTTTAACTTTTTATTTTCCGAATGTAGAGAAATAGAACAACACAACACATTACATAAGGAACATTCAAATAGTCCAGTGGCAAAATAGTTAAATTTAACAAGCGAACACAATAAAATAGTAGTTATATTTCCTTTTATGGTTCGCATCTTAATAATGGATAAGCAAGTGTGTGGTTGAGATGAGGAACTGTCATCTAGTGATCTGGGGTTTTAACCTTTTGTATGACGGGAGGTTGAGGTTTAGAGCAGTGGTCGAAGTGAGGGTGTATATGGTGGTATGCCATACCGCCACTTCTCCTACTGCCTTCATTGTAACACTCATATTCCATTCACTTACATTTCCCTTACATTTTTCATACCACCACATCTAAATTTTCAAACCACTACTTCTAAATTTCCACTTGGACCACTGGTTTAGAGAGTGGAGGGGGGTGCGAGGAGAGACAGGTGGGGAAGGCCCTTTTTTATTCCGACATGACTGTGCCTCCAGTGCACAAAGCAAGGACTGCAAATACATGGTTTGGTGTGGAAGAACTTGACTGGCCTGCACAGAGCCCTGACCTTAACCCAATCGAACACCTTTGAGATCAACTGGAACGATGATTGCGAACCAGGCCTTCTCGTCCAACATCAGTGCCTGACCTCCTAAATGCTTTACAGAATGAATGGGCACATATTCCCACAGAAACACTCCAACATCTTGTGGAAAGCCTTCCAAGAAGAGTGGAAGTTTTGTATTTGAATACAATGTCATTTCAGTTCCTTTTGGTGTAATGGTCAAGCATCCGAATACTTTTGCCCATATAGTGTGAATATACAGAGTAGAGAAAAAATGGAAATGCCAATATGAAGTCACTTAATACTGCCTTGGGCCACCACTTGCGGCCATTATATGCTATGACATTGAGTCTACCAATGACTGAAATTTTGCATGACTGATGCAGCACTATTTTTCTACAAGTAAATTGATGGCTGGTTATTTGTGGTAGAAAACACTACATCCATCGTTCCAGATTGTCCTATGAATGTTTGATTCAGATCTGGTGATTGAGAAGGCTATGACTGGGTGACCAAACGTGCATTGTGGGTGAGGGGCATTGTCATTCTGGAAAACACCCCTTCTGTCAGGAAAGAAATGCTGTAACATCGGGTGTAGATAATCACTCAGTATCATTACCGTATATACTCGTGTATAAGCCGAGTTTTTCAGAACATTTTTTGTGCTGAAAAAAGCCCCCCTCGGCTTATACTCGAGTCCCACTTACCTGGTCTCCGTTTTCCAGTCTCCCCCGCTCATCTGCAGGCATCTGCAGCCTCTGTGGATCACTGTCAGCCACCATTTTATTGTAGCCCGTTTTTGTGTGTTCATTGCACATGGAACAATAAAGTTAAATGAAAAGGAGCCTGTCAGTCAAAGCTAAAGACCGGGACATTTCCATCTAGCCCCGCTGGTCAGACACACATGTGAGTACCCTGACTTGTCCACTGCAATTATTTGCAGCAGTTTTATAAAGTCCAATATTTTAATTTTTTGTCACCTATTAATAAGTGTCTGAAGATTCTTTTGCATAACTGTGAAATCATTGAAAAGTCTAAAAACATCCCAAACTTCAAGTTTAATAAGGGTTAAATCACACAAAGCAAATTGTATTGTTCTGTTAAAATGTTTCTTCCAGCAAACCAAATCAAACTTATCTTTATCTGAGCTATTATATCAAATTCTATTTAGTGTATGTGCAGCATCTTTTGCATTACTAAAGCCTAAATTACTGTACTGTTCTGAACACTTAGGAGTAACTGCTCATCACCTTCTAAAGGCGAATAAACTTAACTGGCACATGTATTTAGTATCCACAGACTGTCTCATTGATTTATATATTAATGATCTGAGTTGTCTTTAGTGAATGTTATTTATATCTGTGTTCACCTATTAGGCTTGATACCAAGTGCAGAGGATTTAGTTTAACCATTTGTGTACAATTTATTAGGATATGGGTATATATTATGTACTTATAAAATTTTATTGATGTTTAATAACAATAAATTTTGATATATTCATTTACAACCTCACGTTTGTATTATTGGGAGCCCAGTGTTAACGATATCCAGCACTGTTTTTATTTTTGAAACTTACCAGTAGCTGCTGCATTTCCCACCCTAGGCTTATACTCGAGTCTATAAGTTTTCCAAGTTTTTTGTGGTAAAATTAAGTGCCTCGGCTTATATTCGGGTCGACTTATACTCGAGTATATACGGTAAGTAGTTCAATTAAATTTGACCTTGCTCTCTAAGTAAATGACTACACCCAAACTATGGCAGTAAAAGGCACCCACAACCATACAGAACCACCAGAACCAGTCATTGTTGGAAACAAGCATGCAGGGCTGTATAGTACTTTAGGTTGGCTTCATATGTGTCCTTGTTCTTTTGTCAAATGATTGGTTAAGGATGATTCCTCTCACCATATCCCCTTTCTCCTGTGCTATTTGCACCACTGAACTTGCAAACGTGTATCATGAGGTGTGTGTATCTATTTAAAATATATGAGAGCCCTAGTTCTAGTGTTCGTTTTCTTTCTGTACCTTGCTATGTAGAAGCAAGTTGCAGTTTAGTCTACAGTGACATCCAGGCCTCTTTAGTACATGGATTGGGCTATACCCCTGAAATTGCTGAAAACTGTGCCTTCTTGTGCTTTCTTTCAAACAGCAAGTTGTAGAGCGAGCACAAGCGCTGCATCACTTTCAGGTAGACATACTCTTTAAAGGACTTGTCAGCATGTCTCTCTTCCTCAAACAATAGTTAATTTGTGTATACATCTGCTGATTTTGTTAACTTTTAAGAAGTAAGATTTAGAATCTTGACCTCTTTGTGTGTTCCTACAGCTATTGGTGAGTCTTCATCCAACTCCAGATTGTTATGACAACAGTAAACATTTTAATTTACCAGTTGCTTGCCAACTGCATAGTGAATCTAGAAACAGCAAGTAGACTTACAAATGATTTAAAAGGACAATTCTTTTAATTTCATTTCAGTAGAAGACATTATTTTTGAAGAATGAATTTGTTATATGTTCTTTTTTAGGATGAAATAAAATAACTTTTGTGCTTGTTATTTATGACTGATCGGTATGATGCCGAGCCTTAGAGCTGCCATCTTGAGATGTCTCCAAAATATATGTTACTACCTTTCTACTTACAATAGCCAGAGCTAGGCTGCTCTGATATTCTTCAGCCCTAACTGAAATCTCTTGTTTGCAGCTTGTGATTAGTCCTCCTACTCACCCTCTTCTCTTTCCATCATCATTTCTATTTTGTTTTAAAAAAATGTTTTGCTTTGTTTTTTTTTAGCTGTTATAATATATATATATATATATATATATATATATATATATATATATATATATATATATATATAAATTTGTAGATGGTGAAAATTATCTTATTTATTTAAATCTCTTTATTTTCATACTCAAAGGACAACCATGTAGAACATGTTCAATGACTAAAACAGTATAACATAAGTGATAGATCTTGTTAAAAGGGTTAAATACAACAAAGCGGGTTTTCCATCCATCATCATTTTAAAGTGGCTAATTCTGATTTACATGGAACACCAAGAGCTCTGGCTAGGACAAGAAGGTGTAATGAAATGTATTGAGTGGGTGGTAGTGCAGCTTTAAAGCAATGGCACTTCATCATGAAGTATCTTGGGATAGAGTGTGCTGTTACACTGTATTTATTACTTGCACAGTGAAAACAATGGCATAGGTCCAGTAAGTAACATATGTTCTATTTGTGTGTTCTAGATTCATCAAGAAAGCCCAGTATAGATAGCTTGTCTTCAGATTCTTGGCTGGAAATGGAGGAAGAGTCAGGTGATGCTCATATGCTGGAAGAGAAAGAGGACAATGGTGAAAAAGTATCCAAACTATCAGGTGACGAATCCTTAACGCCCAACAGTACCAATTCGGATGGTAAAGAGTCCGTGGAAAAGAAGCAAAAAGCTACATTGATGCAATACCTAAAAAGGACTTTGTCCAATGACTCAGACGAAAGCTCAAAGTCCATTGTGCAGAGCGATTATCCTAAGACCCCATCAGGATCTCCATCCAATGAGGTGGCTTCCAGGTGGACACACCTCACAGAGTTTGAATTGAAGGGCTTGAAAGCTCTTGTGGAGAAATTAGAATCTCTTCCTGAAAATAAAAAATGTGTCCCAGATGGAATTGAAAATCCACATGCACTTTTGGAGGACATAAAGGTTCGTATGCAATGCTTATTGTCATTGTTGCATGTGCTAATTAGTTTTTTATTTATTTTCAATTAAAGGGCTAATCATTAAAATTATTGCGTTTCAGATATGAGCTATGGAGGACCTAAAATGCATTACTCCGTATTATTACCCTGGTATGCCATTGCAGTTTTGTTAAAATTAAAGTATTACGTCCCACTTCTTTACAAACAGCTGATGCTCCTCCCATGACCATAGGACAGTGTCCTGGTGGGTTCTCATACAGGTCAAAAATCTAATTCTGTAAGACCTGCCCTGTGTTATAACCAACCAGTCTACACAGTGCATTTCTGCAAACTCTGCCTGCTTGCTGAGGAGGAGTGAAGGAGAGCATGGTGGACTTAATTATAAGTATAAACACTCCAGTTACTTCTTGTATATTATCCAGCTTAGTTATACTCTGCCATTGATTGATGATAAAATATATATATATATATATATATATATATATATATATATATATATATATATATATATATATATATATTTATCAATTATAGGCTTTAGTAGCTCTTTAAAGCTTTTATTAGTTCTACAAAGGAGAGAATAAAAGCTATGTAAACCGTACTCTTCTTTGCAGAAAAAAGGTTTTCTCTGTTTAAATGCATGATTGATGCCATCACTGGTTAATCGATTAACATGTGAGTTTGACGGTAATATTTGCACACAAACATGCTTACGTTGACTACTTTATGTTGTGTGTATGTGTGGTTGGATTATTTTGCTTCTTAGGTTTAAAATTGTATAGTGTTAGTTTGCCTTTTATAAATTTGTGTGTATTTTGTTTAGTTAGTATCCAGTCCTAGAAATACAAAATAACATTGAGAGCAATTTGGGTGTCTAGAGCATGTCTTCCTTTTTGTGCTCATCTTTCAGAAGAAATAAAGCTTTGAATAACTGCTCCCTTTCCAGCGTGTCGGCGAAAAGCAAATAGACCTGTTTTTTGCTGCTTTGGTTTCCACTAGCACAACTTAAGAACATGCTGTACTATTACAGCAGGAAGGGCAGCTCTGGCGTCTCTTCTACCTGAAACCCTGGTTGGGTTGTCACTGGGATACTAGTAATAAAGGAGCATGGTCCTGGCTGCTGCAACAGCCGACATGTTATAACGCTGTGCTTTGGGACTCTGGTCTTAGCTTTCCTGTAAGATATTATGAATCACATACGATATGTGATGGGGTGTGGGCTGCAGGCTGGGTATGAGGTGTGCTGAGGTGACAATCACAGGCTGGGGCAAAGTATCTTTTGGATGGACAGCTCTGTCCTTCTTTAGTTAAATACTGCTATATTACTTTCCACATCTAAAAATTGTTTGCCCTGCCTTATAAAGATTATAACAACATTGTTGGCTACTTCTGGGACAAAAATTGTAGACTTTGAGTTTATATTTATGAGCAAATTTTTGGCTTCTGAATATAGATTTTGACATGTGGAGAAAAAAAGCTGCTAGCAATTGGAGCCTAACAACAGTGACAATGTTTTGCATGCCAGGTCATTGCCAGATAACATTGATTTACGTAAAGCCATGGACCACATTTAGAGTTAGATGTCCAACTGTCTAGGGCAAAATCCCTCTTTGCTTCACTGTGCCTGCAGCATAATTACCAGATATCATTGATTTTTACTGTGAATATCAGCGACTTGTATAGTTGCACCTCTACTGTGGATACTGTGACATCAAACTTTTTTTACTCAGTTGAGTTTACTTGAGGGTCCGAAGGCATATGCTAGATGTAGTTTTATGATACCTTGATCTAAACTATCTGCCAACCTTGGGAGTTGTATCTACCACCCTTTGTCTAATCTTTTATATTTTTGTTCCTCTGGCTGTCCAGCCTACCTCTAATATTAACATACCCGTGCCTTACCACTATGAGACGGCCCCAGGTAATTGTATTGTGAAAGGGTTGTCAGACATGAATACGTTTGACAGGCGAGTTCTAGGAGAAGATTAAGGGACTATTTAGAAGATACTATGTCAATGCTACTAAATGGGGATTTCTGCAAGCAGACGTGTTGCCTCCATACCTCCAAACAGCCTTAGGGGTATATTTACTGAAGCTCTGATTCCCGGCGCTTTGAAGTCATTTTTTAAAAGGGCACTTTTATTACAGACCAAGCCCATCGGGTTTTGTCTTTAATAAAATTGCCGTTTGAAGAAAGTGATATGAAAGCGCTGGGAATCGGTGGTTCTATGCAACCGCTGCATAGTAAATATACCCCTTAATGTTTCTAGGACATTACTGATTATCGAAGGCTAAAATAGACATGAAGTATCTGAATGGAGTGTGAACTCATGGGAAATTGGTGTGGTTTGGTTGGGTCAGGTGCTTGATCTAATTTATGCATATTTTCCAATTAGGAATATTTTTTGAGGTGTATAACACCTTCATAGTAGGTAGGTAAATAATAAGATTGTTACTCACCGTAAAATCCATTTCTCTGACTCCATTGGGGGACACTGCGAGACCTTGGGGTATAGTAGTGGGTCCAGGAGTCTTGTCATTTTAAAAACTTGTTGATTTGCAGTCTCCTCCCCTACTATGCCCCTCCTCTACTACAGCCTCTTCATTTTGACTTACCAAGAGTGAGAGGAAAAGTAGAGAACCCACAGGGTTACCATCAAACAAATAACCTTCACACACAGAACTATATACAGAGCAAGGGAGGGTGCGAAGTGTCCCCCAATGGAGTCAGAAATGGATTTTACGGTGAGTAAAAATCTTATTTTCTCTCTCTTGCCATTGGGGGACACTGCGAGACCTTGGGGAAATACCAAAGCTTTCTCAAGGGTGGGATTGCTATGGCACTGCTGCACGTAGAATTCTACGGCCAAAGCTTGCATCAGCCGTTTCAAAGCCTTGAAATCTGTAAAACTTTGTGACAGTGTGGACAGAAGACCACGTCGCTGCCCTACACAACTGTTCCGCCAACGCTCCGAGGCGCGCCGCCCAAGAAGTTCCTACCGTTCTTGTAGAATGTGCTTTTAAATTGGGCTGGACGGGCTGAGAAGTCCCTATGTACACCCCTCGAATAGTAGAGGTAATCCAGCGAACAACAGACTGTTTTGACGCAGGCCACCCCCTCTTATTCACCTCACAAAGGACAAAGAGGTCCCTGGTTTTTCTAACAGGGTCCGTGCGGTCCACTGAAGTACCCGTACCACGTCCAGCAGCCCCAAGGATTTCTCTTGAGGACTGGGGAGGATAGAACGCTGGAACAACAAATTTCCTGATTTAAATGGAATCTGGAAACCACCTTCGGGCAGAAACCAGGCTTGGTCCAAAGTACCGCCCTGTCCACATGGAAAATGAGGAAAGGAGAATTGCAGCAAAGCGCTCCTAATTCCGACACCCTGTGAGATGACATTAGGGCCAAGAGAAATGCTGTCTTCCAAGTAAGATGACGTAAGCCCGCCGAGTGTAATGGTTCAAATGGTGGCTTGGCCAGTGCATTAAGCACCAAATTGAGAACCCAGGGCTCCACTGGGTGACAGAAAGGAGGTTGGACATGAAGAACTCCTTGAAGAAAAACTTGAATGTCTCTATAGGTTGCAATCTTACGCTGAAAATAAAGCGCTGATATCTGTGCCTTTGCAGATCCTAAACGAAGACCCTTTTGTAGCCCTACTTGTAAGAAGGCTAACCGGTGGAGGAGAACAAATGTTGAAGTGTGAAATTTTTGAGTCTCACACCACTGAATACAAGTCCTCCAGACCCTATGATAAATGGCTGCAGACGAAGCCTTTCTAGTTTTGATCACGGTGGAAACGACCTCCTGAGAGAACCCTCTATCCTTAAGGATACAGCCACGCCGTCAAAGCCAGACGATCTAAACCTTGAACTAGAAGATCTGGTCGCATGGGGAGCCTGAAGGGAGGGGCTGCTGCCAGTCCCAGAAGATCTGTGAACCACGCTCTGCGTGGCCAATACGGGGCTATCACGATTGCAGGAACCCGCTCTCTTGAGTTTCTTGAGGACCCGAGGTAACATAGGAATCGGAGGAAATATGTATACCATTTGGAACTGCCATGGGGCCGACATGGCATCCGTGAACCTCGCTTGTGGGTCTCGTGCCTTTGACCCCTATACCGGGTGCTGATGGTTTAATCTGGACGCCATCAGATCAATGTACGGTACTCCCGAGCGTTCCACCACAAGGGTTAAAACTTGCTTGTTCTAGAGCCCATTCGTCTGGATGGACAGTTTGTCTGCTGAGAAAATCTGCCTCACAATTTTCCACCCCCGGAATGTAATTTGCCACAATTATGGGAATATGCTGCTCTGCCCATGATAATATTCGTGTCACCTCTCGCATGGCAGCCGGGCTGCGACTGCCGCCCTGGTGCTTTATGTAGGTTACTGTGGTGGCATTGACCGATTGAATCTGTAGGGGTTTCCTTGCGCTCTTGTTAGAGTCAAGTAAACTTCTCTAAGCTCCAGAATGTTTATCGGAAGCAAGGCTTATTGGGAGAACCAGAGGCCCTGAAACGCCTCCCCATCCTACCAGACTTGCATCTGTCGTGACCCGGGTCCATGTCCAGGACTGTAGAGACTGTCCTTTTTCCAGGTTGTTCCTGGATAACCACCAAGCTAGAGATGCACAAGTCTGAGTGGACAGGTGAATGAACTGTCTGTCCAGATGATTTTGAGATCCTGACCATTTCAGAAGGATTTCCCTCTGAAGGGGGCGTGAATGGAACTGCGCATAAAGTACTGCAACTGAGGATAGATACTTCCTCGCCAGAAGGGACCTTCTGTGTGTTGAACATGAGATCCCAGAAACGCATCTGCTGTGCTGGAGTTAGCGAAGACTTGGGAACATTCAGTACCCAACTGTGAGCCTGAAGAAACTGCATTGCAATCTGAATGTGTTGAGATAGGAGCAATGCAAACGGAGCCTTCAGTAGAAGGTCGTCCAGATAGGGGACAATAGTTATTTCCTTCTGTCGTAAAAGTCCCGCCATGATCTTGGTGATTACCTGGGGAGCGGTTGCCAGGCTGAACGGGAGGGCTCTGAACTGGAAATGGGATCTCCCCACCGCAAACCGGAGCAGACACTGGTGTTCCTTCCTTCCATATCGGGACATGCAGATAGTCATCCTTGATGTCTATCGAGGCAAGGAATTCCCCCTGCTCTATTCTGGCAATAACTGATCGCAGAGATTCCATTCAAAATTTCTGAATCTTTAGATGCTTATTTGGTAACCGAAGATTCAGAGTTGGCCGGAAGGTAGCATATGGCTTTGGTACTAGAAAGAGGTTGAAGTAGAACCCCCGCCTTCTCTCCTGAAATTGGGACTTTTAATAAGCAATTAAGTAGTTTTAATATCTGCTGGCTGCTGAGGTACCTAGTCTCTGACCCCGTCTTTTATTGATGCCTAATTTATGATAGGTATCTGGCCTTCTCTAGCCTATTCATCTAATGTTTTCTTTTCCTTTGATTAGCTGACCAATTAGCACAGCTGTAGTGTGTTTATAAATTAGCCTGACTACATCTTAGCTTCAGTCTATGGGGTGACGTATGTGGGGTTAGACATGTGGGATTTTCTCACAAAGTGGACGAAAATGCACAGTTAGACAACACAGTTGGACAAACATTGGACTACATTGGATTACTCCGCAGCAATAAGCTATATCTGCAAAGTCTATTTCTGCAATACTTGTCTATCTATACGGTACACTGCAAAGAGGTAATTCTTTAAAAACTCCTTACATTTTTTGCTTTTACTCTCATCACAATGTTTAACAAATTGCTCTTCTTGGTCTCTTTTCATGGCATTGTTTTTAGGACTGTGTCATCTTTCACCCCTTCACCAACACAAACATTTGTCCACATTGCACCTTCATTACTACACTCACCTCTAGTTAACACCCATGAACTGTTGTCCTATTTATTATCTCTAACAAGTAAAGCCTCCACCTGTCACCAGAAAATAAAAGGTCACACATCTTACAATCCCCTTGCCTATCTTTCTCTCTCTCTCTGCTTCTATTAGCCGGTGATATATTACCTAATCCAGGTCCCCCACACTCCTCACACACACATACATCAGAACACTACCGCTCTATAGCAAGCCTCAAATACATCACCTGCCTCCCCTCTCTTCCAAAGTCCTTTAAATGTGCCCTTTGGAATGCACGCTCTGTTTGTAACAAACTTGCCTCCATTCATGATCTCTTCCTCTCAAAAAACCTAAACCTTCTGGCAATAACTAAAACATGGCTCATGCAATCAGACACTGCCTCACCTGCAGCACTTTCATATGGTGGCCTCCAACTCACCCACACCTCCAGACCTGAAGGCAGACAAGGAGGTGGGGTTGGACTACTACTCTCCCCACAGTGCACGTTCACAGTTCTACCAAATGTCCCATCACTCACGTTCACATCTTTTGAAGTACATGCTATTCGCATTTTTAATCCATTCTCTAAGTGTTGCTGTGATATATCGTCCCCCTGGAGCACACCAACAATTTATTGAGGATTTCTCTGCATGGCTCTCACTTCTTATCTTCAGACATCCCCACCCTCATCCTGGGTGATTTCAACATCCCCATTAACAACACACCTTCCAAGGCTGCTTCCAAACTACTCTCTCTAACCTCCTCACTTGACCTCTCGCAGTGGAGTGACTCATCTACTCATCAGGATGGCCATTGCCTTGATCTTGTTTTCTCTAGACCAGTGGATTCCAAACTTTTTCAGTTCAAGGCACCCTTAGGCTCTCCAAAAAATTTTCAAGGCACCCCTAAGCCAAAATAATTACCAAGTAGCCCCCCGCCTTGCTTACCACTGGGCCCTGGCCGAGGCACCCCTGTGAGATCTCCAAGGCACCCCAGGGAGCCTAGGCACACAGTTTGGGAACCACTGCTCTAGACTATGCTAACTTTCTAACTATATTAACACACCCTTCCCCCTCTCGGATCATCACCTTATCAGCTACACGCTCACCCCCACTGCTCTAAACTCTCTACTGTCTAACTCTACCAAGCCTCCTCATACCCGCAGAAATCTTAATTCTATTAATATTCAACAATTTTCCACCTCTCTCCAACACCTTCTCTTCCCTATCTCTACATTCTCCTCCCCTGAGATGGCAGTACCTCATTTTCACCAAACCTTAGCAACAGCCATTGATCACGTGGCTCCAGCGACACTACATACTACACGTCGACTTCGATGTCAGCCGTGGCACACTACAGCAACGGAAAATTTTCATTAACTTTCCCGTAAAGCAGAACGTCATTGGCGTAAAACTCGCACCTCTAATGACTTCTTCACATTTACTTCTATCTACTGCTCCTATCGAAATGCTCTGGACACTGCAAAACAAACATACTTCCAATCTCTTATCTATGCTCAGGCTTCCAACCCCAAACGCCTTTTTAAGACATTTAAAGCTCTTCTCAATCCTCCCACCCCAAACCCTCCGTCCACTATCAGTGCCCAGGACCTTGCTTCCTATTTCAAGGACAAGATTGATAAGATCAGACTAGAAATGGTATCCTCTTCCTCGACAAGCAATTGGTTCAATTCCTTCCCACCAACCTCTGACACCCTCTCTTCATTTGACCCCACAAATGAAGAGGAACTTTCTACTCTCTTCTTATCCTCCTACTCTACCTCCTGTCCTCTTGATCCTATTCCCTCGCAAATTGGTAGATCCCTGTCTCCTGTGCTCATCTCACCTCTAACTAAAATCTGTAATCTCTCACTCTCTACTGGCATCTTTCTGTCACTATACAAGCATGCAGTGATTACTTCTATTCTAAAAAAAACAAAATTTCGACCCAAACTCTTTCTCAAATTACCGTCCCATCTCTCAGCTGCCGTGCCCCTCCAAGCTTCTAGAGAGACTTGCCTACACTCGCCTCAAGCGCTTCCTTTCCACAAACAAACTGTTGGATCCTCTTCAGTCTGGCTTTCATTCTCAACACTCCAGAGACTGCATTGACTAAGGTTGTCAATGATCTGATCACTGCTAAAATGAAACGCCATTACTCTCTCCTAATCCTCCTTGATCTCTGCTGCATTTTACACCGTTGACCACTCTCTTCTCATACAAACGCTGCAATACCTAGGGCTTCAAGACACTGTTCTATCCTGGTTCTCATCCTACCTTTCTAATCGCTCTTTCACTGTTAATTTCTCTGGGGCCACATCTGCTCCGCTTCCTTTATCAGTTGGAGTACCGCAAGGCTCAGTGCTAGGTCCTCTGCTGTTCTCTATCTAAACCGCTTCTCTTGGAAATCTAATAAGTTCCTTTGGATTTCAGTATCATCTCTATGCGGATGATACCAAAATGTATCTACTCCTGATCTCTCGACATCTGTGTTGTCCCGTGTAACTGACTGTCTTTCTGCTATTTCGTCTTGGATGTCCTCTCGTCAACTCAAACTTAATCTTTCTAAAACAGAGTTAATCATATTCCCACCCACCAACAAGAGCATACCTGACATTTCTATCTCTGTTGATAACATGACCATAAATCCCACCCCACAAGCTTGCTGCCTAGGTGTAATCCTTGACTCACACCTATCTTTTGTGCCCCACATTGACTCTATTTCTAAATCATGTTACATACATCTAAAAAACATTTCCAGAATTCGCACATATCTCGCACAAGACACTGCAAAAACCTTAATTCATGCACTTATTATGTCCCGCATTGACTATTGCAATTCCCGTCTTACTGGCCTTCCCAAAAACAGACTCGAACCCCTACAATATATTTTGCACGCTGCGGCAAGATTGATTTTCCTTGCAAATCATTATTCCTCTGTTGCATCACTCTGTATGTCTCTACACTGGTTGCCTGTTTTCTACCAAATCCAATATAAAATGCTCTTACTAACCTACAAGGCCATCAACAAAGCTGCACCAACATACATATCCTCTCTTGTCACAAAATATCTCCCAACTCGGCAACTCCGTTCTGCACAAGATCTGCGTCTCTCATCCACCCTCATTACATCCTCCCATTTCCGATTACAGGACTTTTTCCGGGCTGCACCCACTCTATGGAATTCTCTCCCTCGCACAATAAGACTCTCCTCTAGTCTACAGGCTTTCAAGCGTGCTCTGAAAACCCACCTCTTCAGACAAGCTTATAATATTCCTCAACCACCCTCTTAACCTCACTACATTACCCTATTACCACCTGTTATATAACTACCCCTTGACCACCATTGTTGTGTGACAGGATCATTTAGCTTACGAGTCACTTATACCTTTGCAGTCTGGCTGGGCTGACTGCAAATGTAGACTTAACCTCATGTGTCAAACTCACATTGTCCAATAGATTGTAAGCTTGTGAGCAGGGCCTTCTCACCTCTTTTGTCTGTTTTACCCAGTTTGTTTATTAGTTTACGATGTTTGTCCCCAATTGTAAAGCGCTACGGAATATGTTGGTGCTATATAAATAAATTATGATGATGAACTAGGAAATCTCTTTCAAAACACTCTATAAACGTGCTGTATGTGAAAGTTATGAGATACAAATCACAATGGCAAACATACTACCCTCTCTCACTGGTCTAGGAAGCTAGAAAACTCAGAGAGGAGAGATAGAATCGACCGTTTAGATTTAGCAGTGTCCCTGCATATCTCTGCCCTAAAAAATGTCCGCCGGAGCTCCAGTTCGTGGCAGAAAGTGCTTAGTGGGTGGAGAAAAGGAACTATCCGTCTGCCACCTCCCCAAGCTCAATTAACAATATGGCCGCCAAATATTCTTCCATTACATTAAAGTGCCCAGTTGTGTGCGCCGTAGTTAGACGACTGAAGTCACCTAACTCCTTAGTTAGTTAACAAAAACTGAAGAGGCTGTAGTGGAGGAGGGGCATAGTAGGGGAGGAGACTGCAAATCAACAAGTTGTTAAAGTGACAAGACTCCTGTACCCACTATTATAGCCCAAGGTCTCGCAGTGTCCCCCGATGGCAGAAAAGAGAATTTTTTTTTACCTTCATCCCTTAATATTGACCCTTTGTTGGTCGGTTATGAAGTATTCTTGACATTTTATCCCAACTACTGGCACACAACAGTCTCCAAACCCAGTCTAATGACATTTGAATGATAGGAAATTGTGTTCTAGCAAAGCTCATTGCGTCAATTTGGTCATGAAGCTCTAGGTGGTTTCCCTGTCAGCTCCTTGTATGTAGTATAATAGAAGCAATTTGAGACCACGTTTGCATCTTTCTAGCAATTTTTTAATCCAATACATTTTGTGAACATTTAGTTTTACAGAGCTGGATTCTGATGTAAGAGGTGCATGGTCACTTTTTAAATCATTCTTAAAAACTTGTGCTTCGATGGTTTGTGACATTTTGCTAAACCAATGCCAGGTTGTCAACCTTGCATGAAAATCACAGATTAGAATTTTTGTTTATTGCATTGTAAGTGGCGTGTGTCTAATCCATATATGTATTTTACTTTGTAAAAAACTGAATGGCATTACTTCTAAAGCAGTGCTTTAGAAGCTCTTGTGCAAGAGGAAGATCTCAAATTTTGTGAGGGGACACGTACCATCCCCATCAACCTATTGCATGACTTTTTTTAAAAAAAATAAAGAATCATATTCACCCTGTGAATACATACTTGTAACCTATGTGTCCCTCTTTATCCAAATACTGGAAAACACCGTTCTAAACTGGATATCTTCAGATATAGTTTAAACTGTCATTTCCAGGTATTCTATTGTAAGATTATCATTAGAACATTATCTGTCGTTCCATAAAAACAAAAAATAGGAATTTAATGTACAGAGCATAAATGTTTTTCCTTGCAGTGTTATCAGAGTAGAAGCAATGTCAATTACAATGCTTGCTGAATTTCAGTTGTCATTATATTGTAGCCATATGACCTGGGAGGAGGAAGTATTTGCATAACTTAACATGAACACTAACTGTTACAGTAGTAAGGGTAAAGGTCACATGAGTGGAAAATTGTATGCTTCATATTAGACGAAAGGGAAAATGTATATATTTTGTATCACATTGGTTATTTCTGTGAAATGATTCACCCTCTACTCATTGGCTATTTACACTCTGAGTTTAACACTGATTGTAACTAATAAATGCAAAGAATGCCATGTGTGTATGTATGTATAGATGGTATATGTGTCTGTGTATATATATGTGTGTATGTATGTGTGTGCGTATGTGTGTGTGTGTGTGTGTATATATATATATATATATATATATATATATATATATATATATATATATATATATATATATATATATATATATATATATATTTTAATCATGAGCCTTATTGTTATTAATGTTTGGTACCCATTTGTAAACAACATTATGAGGAACATTTATCTAATGTGGGTTACACAGATGTTGACATAGGTATAGTTGCTAGATTAGGCTTTTATGTTTCACTCTACAGTATACTAATAAATAGAGTTGGTCGGTTATCATGGTAGATTTTGAGTTGCTCAGAAAGTGCTTTTATGGTTTCTATAGATCTACATACAATGTATACGTGATAATGTTGCTGGTTAATTTTCTAGTTATATTCTGTAGATTTTGTGTAATTCATTAACTCATCAGATATTGAGTAATATGTTACTTCAGGTCCTATGGTATGCTGTCACACTATTTTATCAGTACTGTAATTTTTTTGGTACAACCAATATTGTTATTATCCAATTCTGTGTTCTTGTACCAGCCACACCACCCTGAACCAGCCCAACAATGTCAGATCTTGGGAAGCTAAGCAGGATTGGGCCTGGTTAGTACTTGGATGGGAGCTCACTTTGGAATACCAGGTGCTCTAGCGTTAATGTGTAGATTTTATTGTCACATATTTTCTAACACTGTATGTAGGAATTACATGTTTGTTTACACTTTATTTGCATTATTGTTTTTAATCTTTAAATGTATGCACAATATTTATTAAGAAGTATATATTTTGGGTTGTTATAGCGACAGTGTTACTACACCCACGTTTTGCATGCTACATCATCCTGGTTTCTCTACTGATGACATGATAGTTATCTTCAGGTAATACAGACTAGAAGTGTTTCTCTGCCACACACTGCACAGATCTTTGTAACTATACCCCAGCAGGTATAAGGCATTTTAATCATAATTGCCTACTCTCCCGGAATTTCAGGGAGGCTCCCGAATTTCGGTGAGTCCTCCCGGAAGAGTAGTCTACCCTCCCGGATCCTAAAAAAATGCAGAAATTCACGGCATTGAATATCGGGGGACGGGGCTTAATTGTGTCAGCCCCGCCCCTGCTATTCAATGTGGTGAATTTAGGCATTTTATATTGGGGTCGTGGCTATGGTGACTCAAAGATGTCACCATGCCCCCTCCTATCCCTGTCACATGATCTGTCCTCCCGTAGAACAGAATCACAAAGTCGCTACTATGATGTTAGTTCACTCACTATAAATGTTCTGTGAATTGGGTATTTGCCTGCACAATGTCCCTGAGGAAAGTTGTAAACTGAAACATTGAATCAAAATTAATTAAAACACCTTCTTGTCAACGCAGTTGTCTGTATATTCATAGCCAAAAGTTTTGAGAATGACACAAATATTGGTTTTCACAAAGTTTGCTGCTTCAGTGTTTTTAGACCTTTTTGTAAAATGTTGCTATGGTATACTGAAGTAAAATTACAAGCATTTCATAAGGGTCAAAGGCTTTTATTGACCATTACATTAAGTTTATGCAAAGCGTCAATATTTGCAGTGTTGACCCTTCTTTTTGAAGACCTCTGCAGTTTGCCCTGGCATGCTGTCAATCATCTTCTGGGCCACATACTGACTGATGGTTTGTCAGAATTTGTCCAACCACCTCTTGAGGATTGACCACAAGTTCTCAATGGGATTAAAGTATGGGGTAGTTTCCTGGCCATGGACCCAAAATTTCAATGTTTTGATCCCCGAGCCACTTAGTTATCGCTTTGCCTTATGGCAAGGTGCTCCATCATGCTGGAAAAGGCATTGTTCGTCACCAAACTGTTCTTGGATGGTTGGGAGGAAGGATGTTTTGGTACTATTCTTTATTCATGGCTGTGTTTTTAGGCAAACTTGTGAGTGAACCCACTCCCTTGGCTGAGAAGCAACCCCACTCATGAATGGACTCTGGATGCTTTACTGTTAGCATGACACAGGACTGATGGTAGCGCTCACCTTTCCTTCTCCGGACAAGCGTTTTTCCAGATGCCCCAAACAATCTGAAAGGGGGTTCACAAGAGAAAATGACTTTACCCCAGTCCTCGGCAGTCCAATCCCTGCACCTTTTGCAGAATATCAGTCTGTCCCTGATGTTTTTCCTGGAGAGAAATGACTTTTTTGCAGGTCTTCCTGACACCAGACCATCCTTCAAAATTCTTCACCTCACTGTGCGAGCAGATGACCTCACACCTGCCTGCTGCCATTCCAGAGCAACCTCTGCACTTGTGGTGCCCCGATCCCGCAGCTGAATCAACTTTAGGAGACGGTCCTGGCGCTTGCTGGAGGTTCTTGGGCACCCTGAAGCCTCCTTCACAACTATTGAGCCTCTCCTTGAAGTTCTTGATGATCCGATAAATGGTTGATTTACATGCAATCTTACTAGCAGCAATATCCTTGCCTGTGAAGCCCTTTTTGTGCAAAGCAATGATGACTGTACTTGTTTCCTTGCAGATAACCATGGTTTACAGAGGAAGAGCAATGATTTCAAGCACCACCCTCCTTTTAAAGCTTCCAGTTTGTTATTCTAACTCAGTCAGCATGACAGAGTGATCTCCAGCCTTGTCCTCGTCAACACTCTCACCTGTGTTAAAAAGAGAATCAATGACCTGATGTCAGCTGGTCCTTTTGTGGCGGGGTTGAAATGCAGTGGAAATGTTGTTTTTGTGATAAAGTTCATTGTGATGGTAAAGTGGGACTTTGGAGATTGATTGCACTTCATCTGATCACTCCATGAATTTCTGGAGTATATGTAAATTGGCATCATAACAATGAGGTAGCAGACTTTTTGAAAAATATTTGTGTCATTCTCAAAACTTTTGGCCATGACTGTGTGTGTGTGTGTGTATATAAAGAAAAGAAAATAAGGCTTATCTGGAATCCTCAAGTAATGATCTCAAAAGTCCCAAATACAGTAGGCAGATAGTTGATTCCTTTAAAGAGTAAGGAAAAAGGCCACACATGTGTGGAATTGTTTCCAATGTATTTATTCTCAACAGAGGTTAAAACCACTTACAAAAGATAAATAAAATGTAGATTTATCTGAATCATCATCTGCTATTTATACAGCACCACTAACTCTGCAGGGCTGTACAGAGCACTCACTCACTGCAGTCCCTGCTCCATTGGAGCTTACAGTCTAAATTCCCTAACATACACACACAGACGAAGAGACTAGGCTCAATTTGATAGCAGCAATTAACCTACTAGTTATACAAGGTGCTACCACAGTTCCGGACCAAACAGCAACACCGAGTAATAGAGCATGCAACAGGACAACTCTACGCCTTTTGTGAAAAGCACTTCATCACCCCTGTGTTGCTGTTTGGTATATGAAATAATTACACAGGTCTGGAACCAAAAAGCTGTTTTCATAATTTTATCTGATTCTTATGTTTTTTGGTGCGCTGAATTCGAAAATGACCACTGTTTTTTCCTGGGACGTGAGGTTTTTTCACAATCGAAATGTGCCTTGGTCAAACAGGTAGCTGGAAATCGCTAAATTTCAAATTCATCATACTTGGGGGGGAAAAAAACTAAACATGGAAAAACAAATTTATTTTCACTGCCAGTGCTCTCAAAAACATGAAAATACATATTTATTTGTCCTGATGGTGATCACTGCACTGTTGAGTGTGCTTGCTAGGACCTGCCCGGACATGTTCTTTCATGCATTAACTTGTTCTCCGATTCCTCCACAATCTTGTATTTCATTTCAGTCGTCATCCTGCTATTGTCTGTGTGGTTCAAAATGAGTGCAATGCCTCCAAGAAAGTGTGTAAATTCGCCCGACAGTTTCAGTTTCATATGTGGAGAGTTCATGGTGATTTAGAGGGGTTGATGGCTCAGTTCCCACATTCAGTATGATTCTTCTGAATGGAGGCTTTTCATTGACTCTTCCAAAAGAAGCTTAAAAGCAGTTTTACTTCACAATGGTGGCCGTTATGCGTCCATTCCTGTTGCTCATTCGGTGTACTTGAAGGAAACTTATGAGAACTTGGAGTTGGCACTCAAGAAAGTGGGTTATCAAAACCAAAACTGGTTGGTATGTGGAGATTTAAAAGTATTGTGTATGCTGCTGGGACAACAGGCTGGGTACACCAAATACCCTTGTTTTCTATGTTTATGGGACAGTAGAGACCGACAAAATCACTGGAAGCAAAAAAATTGGCCACCAAGAAGTCTAGTTGTTGGTGAAAAGAATGTTCTCAGAGATACATTGGTACCCCCTGAGAAGGTTTTATTACCACCACTCCATATAAAATTAGGATTAATGAAGCAATTTGTTGAAGCATTCGCTATCTTTGGGAAATGCCTTAAGTACTTGATATCCAAGTTTCCAGGTTTAACGGAGGCAAAACTGAAAGAGGGGGTTTTTTATTGGCCCGGATATTAGAAAACTCATAGCCGACAAAGACTTCATCAGTTCAATCACTCCAACTCAAAAAGAAGCATGGGTTGCCTTAACTGTGGTCATAAAAAAAACTTTTTGGAAAACCAAAAGGACCCAAATTACAAGAAAATGGTGGAAACAATGTTGAAAGTGTTCCACAAGCTTGGATGCTCCATGAGCTTAAAAGTCCATTTTCTCAACTCACACCTTGACTATTTTCCGGAAAATTTGGGAGCAGTGAGTGAAGAGCAGGGAGAACGTTTCCATCAAGATATAAAAGAAATGGAAAGAAGGTATCAAGGGAAATGGAGTGTTACGATGATGGCTGACTACTGCTGGATGTTGTACAGGGATCTTCCGGAAGCCACCTACAAGAGGAAAAGCTCAAAAAGAAGTTTAGAGTTTAAAAAAAGACGATTTCACAAGCAATCTACTTGAGTCTGGTGTTAATTTTGTTGTCACCTGTGCAAATGAGTTAATATTTTTCATGTAAATAAAATATTTGCGTAAAGAGATTTTTTAAACGATGACCACCCGTTTGTTCGAAAACCTGACGTCCCAGGACAAAACGGCTGTCATTTTTGGATTCAGTGCACCAAAAAAACGTAAGAATCGGTCAACTAAATCAAAACGGCTGTCCCTCAAAAAATTTTTGCAGACCTGTGTTATTATTGTTCTTACTTTACAGCAAATGTTACTCATGTTACTGATTTTAATATCAATCAGCCCTTGATACAACCCTTGAGTTACTTGTTTCTGTGAAGCGAACTAAAAATTCGGTGGCTAATGAAGGAGATCACTGAAAAACCATAGCAGTAGCAGTTAAAACTTAAGTAATTTGTCTTCTCTTTACCAGAGCTTTGGAATCATATTCATTAACCTGTCTGAAAGCTTGCCTGTCTCTCTTTGCCAGTGGCCTTGTTCACCTGTCTTTCTCTCTCTTGCTCTGACACTCATCTTCATTATTTATATACCACCACTAATTCCACAGTGCTGTACAGAGAACACACTCTCATCAGTCCCTGCCCCATTGGAGCTTACAGTCTAAATTCCCTAACACACACACTAGGGTCAATTTAATAGCAGCCAATTAACTTACTAGTATGTTTTTGGACTGTGGGAGGAAACCGGAACACCCAGAGGAAACCCATGCAAACGCAGGGAGAACATACAAACTCCACACAGATAAGGCCATGGTCTGGAATTGAACTCTTGGCCCCGGTGCTGTGAGGCAGAAGTGCTGACCACTAAGCCAGTGGCTTTGTTTGCCTGTCTTTCACGCTCTCTCAGTGGCAAAATTCATCTGTCTTTCTCTCTCTCCAGGAGCATGGTTCACTTGTCTCCCTCCCAGTGGCATGGTTCACTTGTCTCCCTCCCAGTGGCATGGTTCACCTGTCTCCCTCCCAGTGGCATGGTTCACCTGTCTCCCTCCCAGTGGCATGGTTCACCTGTCTCCCTCCCAGTGGCATGGTTCACCTGTCTCCCTCCCAGTGGCATGGTTCACCTGTCTCCCTCCCAGTGGCATGGTTCACCTGTCTCCCTCCCAGTGGCATGGTTCACCTGTCTCCCTCCCAGTGGCATGGTTCACCTGTCTCCCTCCCAGTGGCATGGTTCACCTGTCTCCCTCCCAGTGGCATGGTTCACCTGTCTCCCTCCCAGTGGCATGGTTCACCTGTCTTTTTTTTTTTTTTTTCCCTCTGTCTGCCGGTGGGATGGTTCTGACTCTCTCGCTCTCTACTATTATTAACTGTTATTTATATAGCGCCTACATATTATGCACCACCTTACAGAGAATATTTAAGTCAAGTACCTGCCCCAGTCAGAAGCAAACTAACAGAACAGTATATCTTTGAGTGTGGGGGAAACCAGTGCACATGGGGAAACCCCCTCCAGCACGGAGAAAACTTACAAACTCAGTTAGTGTCCTGGCCAGAATCTAGTCCATGGCCCCAAGCATTGTGACACAGCAATGCTCACCAATGTGCTTCCTATAACGCCAAGGTCCCTTTTATCTGTGTCGCCATTCATTCTGTATAATACTTTCAGATGTGTCCCACATGTTTTTTTTACATGTTGATGAATACAATTTAAGTTTCAACACAAATCCATCTCTATATTTTTTTATTTATTTTTTATAAATTAATACACATTAAACAGGACTCGGCACTGATCCCTAAGAAACTCCACTGGTTCCTTGGAGAAGCATATTGGTGGGCTCTTAATCTTATTAACTTATCTAGCGCAACATACTTTTGCATTTAACCTATGTTTTAGTTTACGGAGTTGTTCACGCCAAACACAGATAATACATAACTGGACAAGTACATGAGGTTGATGAAGGAAGGGCAGACATGATACAGAAGGCCCTCATGTGAGAGCTTGCAGTCTAGAGGGAGACGTCAATAGTAGCTGGTAGAATACCCAGAGGTAGGGTAGACTATAGTGAAGAAATTGGTTCTGATGCAGTGCTTGAAGGATTGTTGCTTTTGTTAGTAAGTTATTTTGGAAAGAAGTGGAAACATACATATAAATTTTGTGTATAATGACAGTGGGAGTTAACCAAACTTTCTGCTACACAGACTGTGCTGAAGGAACATGCAGAAGATGACCAGAATCTGGCTATTTCTGGTGTGCCTGTGGTGTCTTGGCCCAAGAAGACCGCCAAGGTAAGAAACAAACCAGTTATTTAACATATGTTTATGACACTGTTTCCCTAATCCAGTCCTCAGAGAGCTCTAACAGTGCATGTTTTCCACATCGCCTTGCTGGAGCACAGGTGTATTCATTACTGAAAGACACATTTTAAAAAGTACTAATGATTTCACCTGTGACCTGGAAAACCTGTACTGTGAGGACTCCCTAAGGACTGGCTTGGTGCAGCTTTTCATGTTTCCTTACTCTCTCTATTTCTGCCAATTTATTGTTCAGGGACTTTTTCACTCCATCTCTTTTGGTATACTAAAGGACGCTCACACTAAACGTTACTATGCAGGTCTGTAAATAATAATTCAAATTGTGCGTGTGTATATACTATGTTCTCCTGTTCACATAGGTTATATTGCAGGGGTGGGCAAACCTGTCCTCAAGGGCCATATCCAGTTCATGTTTTTAGGATTTCTGTCTGTAGAAACAGGTGGGATAATTACTGACCCTGCCAAATAGATTAACTCAGCTGTACATGATTAAAGAAATCCTAAAAACATGAACTGGATATGGCCCTTGGTTTTGCTTACCAATATAATATATTGGTAAGCAAAACCAAATTAATCCATACTTGAGTATAGCATACACAACAGCAATACGAGTTTCATTGTTGTAGTCTGCCTTTACCATGTCTTGATGCAATATGCAAACTGATAACATTTAAAGGGATTTAATAAAAGAAAACATTAATATAGAATGCAAATGTGTTGCTTGTAAACAGGGTCAGATTTTCTTCTTTGAAGCCTATTGGACAAAGTCTCTGGCACTGTTTACCACACACCCCACATACTTTTACAGTTATGAGCAGGTATGTAGTGAGAAAGAGATTGAGAAACCATATAAAATAAAGTCACATTATTACATTGAATTCCTATCCTCCATTCTGCCTAGGATATCCCAAGTACAACCCAATCTGAAAAGATTACTAACCTGGGGTCATACATTCAGCATGGTCTCCTGCATTCTGCTTGCTCCTGCTAACCCAGTACTTTTTGCAGGCAGCATGTTGTCCACTGATAACACACTGCCAGCAAACGTATAGAAGACTCCAGGAAAACACGATTAATAGCCCTAACTTGGGTCTCAAAGTAAGTCAACTTTTGGACCAGGTTTGAAATTGGGATCTCAAATCCACAATTTTCTGTTTTTAGGTGGATGTATGTCACTCTATCTTTTCTAACCTATTGTGAATACATCAATATTAAATGTAAAAAAAATTATATATTTTGATTTAGTTATATAAGCCTACCAAAATAAGAGTCTGTATTTACCAAAAAACCCTGTGACAGACAAAATACTGGGATAATAAAGTTCTCATTTAACGATTTATTTTTATCATCCTAAAACTAAAAAAAAAAAATTGGACGTAACTGTGTCTTGCTGCCCTATACTTAAGTGCACAAAGTATCCATTATGTATTAGTGAGTTGCAGGTGGCATGAACGACCCTCTCAGAACCAGTGCTGTCACTGTCCTGGAACCCTGCCGGCTCCTTCACAATCATCAGGTGTTAATGTGCTATTCATTCACTAATTGGCACATGAAAAGTACATTACTTTTTTTTTTTCTTTTATATTTGTTTCAGTGTTGCCTTTCACACCAGTGCATTTTAAAATCCTTGCTCTGCCTTTAAGATTTAAAAACACTTCCCATATTATTTTTTAAAACACATTAATATTGCAACATAAGTCATTTTTTACAAAATGGTTGTAAAAACAAAACAACAAAGAAACAGGAAACTAAATGTATTGTATTAATACACATAGTGAAAAAGAGCCCTAACAAATGCGTACTCAGCAATTACATTGCATGTACATAGCACTCTCTGTATAAATCTACACAGACGGTGATCAATGTGCCCTTTCTACACTGGACACCAGACATTGTGCTAACATGTGGTGACACCTAAGCTTATGGTTTTATTATTTTGTATATAAATAAATGTGTTTTTATTAAGTTTTTTGATGTTTTTTTGAAGGGGGGGGGGGGGTGGAATAAACACACACCATTAATATATATTTTTTTGCCACTTTTAGTGAACATAATATGTATTAAACTACATACATGATTACCCCTGTAAACGTTACAAGGCAGATTAAATGTAGCACTTTGTAGTGTTACATGAACTACATAGAAATAACAAGCAGAAAATATTGTTAAGTGTATTTTTACTATTTTTGCTAGTTTTTCCCTATTCAATATAAATAAACAAATCTAATTCACTTGGGCAGACTACAGTATGATTAGCAGTGATTTGTGGAGTGTGTAGGAAGTGGCATGGTTTTACATTTGTTCTGAAGGGCTTACATAAAGCATGGTATCTGCACAGAACCTGGAGCACTAATCAGATGGTGGTGTAAGTGCCGGTGGTGCTGTGCATCCTAGGAGCACACCGTGCAGCCAGACCACGCTCTAGGTGCCGGTGGTGCTGTGCATCCTAGGAGCACACCGTGCAGCCAGACCACGCTCTAGGTGCCGGTGGTGCTGTGCATCCTAGGAGCACACCGTGCAGCCAGACCACGCTCTAGGTGCCGGTGGTGCTGTGCATCCTAGGAGCACACCGTGCAGCCAGACCACGCTCTAGGTGCCGGTGGTGCTGTGCATCCTAGGAGCACACCGTGCAGCCAGACCACGCTCTAGGTGCCGGTGGTGCTGTGCATCCTAGGAGCACACCGTGCAGCCAGACCACGCTGTAGGTGCCGGTGGTGCTGTGTATCCTAGGAGCACACCGTGCAGCCAGACCACGCTCTAGGTGCCGGTGGTGCTGTGTATCCTAGGAGCACACCGTGCAGCCAGACCACGCTGTAGGTGCCGGTGGTGCTGTGTATCCTAGGAGCACACCGTGCAGCCAGACCACGCTCTAGGTGCCGGTGGTGCTGTGTATCCTAGGAGCACACCGTGCAGCCAGACCACGCTGTAGGTGCCGGTGGTGCTGTGTATCCTAGGAGCACACCGTGCAGCCAGACCACGCTGTAGGTGCCGGTGGTGCTGTGTATCCTAGGAGCACACCGTGCAGCCAGACCACGCTGCAGGTAGCCTGTACCTGCCCTTCCTCTATCCTGGCAGCTCTTCGCCCAGCCCAGGACACTGATTGGTGAGCAGCAGGTGGCAAACCCTTTCCTGGGCCGAGCTCATGAATAATCAGCAGCCTAGCACCCCTCCTCCCCTTTGTGCAAGCAGTGTGTTTCTTCTGCCCTCCTCCTTCCACTACCCGTGCAGGCTCAGTCTGCAGTGTCCCTGCTTTATGTCACACTGGGCCCGGATGAAGAGACATGGCCCTTTCTCTGAGCAACGATGATGAGGAATACGATTCTGAGCAGGATCAGGTCGGTGCACGGGAAGGTTGCGGTTACATACTAGTACGGGTAAAGATAATGCTCTCGGCATAGTGAGAGCTGCAGGAAACGGGTGTTTTATTTCAAATTGCATTGGAGGTGGGGGAGGGACTTACCAGGAGCAATTAATGATCGTCTTCATTGGGGCTTTCCGATCTATCTTTATTCCATAAACGTCAACAATTATCCGATATTAACTGTGGTTTTACCATTTTGTGAAACTGGTGTCCTGTTAATGCATTCACATGTTCCTCTAATAAAAATGGTTATGTATATATCGTTAATGCAAGGGTAATGCTGTCATTCGTGAGCATGTGAATTTAACATCATTGGCACACACCAGCTTTGTCAGCTTTGTGAATACTGTATTTAATGAGGCCCAGTTCATTGAGAATCAGGATGTGAGAAGCATTGCTTACAGGATAAGTGGTGTTCCTTAGTTAAACCACATGACATCACCTATGTGATATCATGTATATATGTGTGTGTGTGTGTATATATATATATATATATATTAGTGTGTGTTCACATCTGCTTCAAGGTCTTAAAGTTTTAGCTTTGTTGGTCTTGACCTTGTACATACTGAGCACACTGAAGAATATTTGTAGATCTCCCAGCAACAAGAGACCCAACCTCTTCTCCACCTAACTAGGCAGCTTGTACACTTATGCATTGTAAGATTAGTTTTCCTTATTGGGCATTTTTTGCTCATTTTCTGAATAAACTATCTTCAGAGCACCCTTAATTCCGAATTGTGTCCAGTGCTGTAGGACACATACATAACTATTGAGTTTTGATATGTTTTCTGTAATGAGTAAAAACCCAGGCAGTAATTTGATATGTTTACACCTGTCTTTAATGTGCTTTAAATAGGTTTCAATCAACAAAATACACTGATCAGCCACAGCATTAAAATCACCTGCCTATCATTGTTTAGGCCCCCCTCATGCCACCAAAACAGCTCTGACCTGTCCAGGCATAGACTCCACAAGACCTCTGAAGTTGTCCTGTAGTATCTTACACCAAGACGTTAGCAGCGGATCCATTAAGTGCTGTAAGTTGTTAGGTGGGGCCTCCATAGCTCAGACTTCTTTTTCCAGCACATTCCCCCAGATGCTCGATCAGATTGAGATCTGGGGAATTTGTAGGCCAAGTCAACACCTGGAACTCTGTCAGGTTCCTCAAACCGTTCTTGAACAATTTTTGCAGTGTTGCAGGGCACATTATCCTGCTGAAAGAGGTCACTGCCCTGAGGAAATACAATTGCTATGAAGGAGTGTTTTTGGTCTGCAACAATGTATAAGTAGATGGTATGTGTCAAAGTAACATCCACATGAATGCCAGTGCCTAAAGTTTCTCAGCACAACATTGCCCTGAGCATCACACTGGCTCCGCCTGCTTGCTTTTTTCTCATAGTGCATCCTGGTGCCATCTCTTCCACAATGAACTCACATGATGTAAAAGGAAACACGATTTAACTGACCAGGCCATCTTCTTCCGTTGTTCCATGCTCCAGTTCTGGCGCTCACATGCCCAATGTAGTCGGTGGATGGGGGTCAGCATGACCGGTCTGTGGCTACACAGCCCCATTTGCAGCAAACTGCAGTGCACTGTGTGCTCTGATACCTATCATAGTCTGCATTAACTTTTTTAGCAATTTGTGTTACAGCAACTCTTCTGTGGGATTGAACCAGAAGGGCTAGCCTTTGCTCCTTACAGGCATCAATGAGTCTTGGGCACCCATGACCCTGTCGCCAGTTCACCAGTTGTCCTTTCTTGTACCACTTATGGTAGGTACTGACCACTGCATACTGGGAACACCCCATAAGATCGCCGTTTTGGAGATGCTCTGGCCCAATCATCTAGCCATCGTAATTTTACCCTTTTCAAAGCCGCTGAGATCCTAAGGCTGGGTACACATTATGCAAAATTTATTTCCGTGCGATATCCTTAACGATTTTACCAACGTCTGGGGGGATAAAAATTCCCCAGCAGCATGCCGATTCATATGTACACGCTAAAGATATTTTACACGATTTACCTTCAGATCTGTGCTCTTCATCTGTCATAATCATTGGATGAAAAGATTGTGACTCTGCACACTCCATAGAGATCTATGGACACTGCTGGTTGTGAGTGCATAAACACTGCAGAATTGGTACAGCATTGTTTCATCGCTAAACAAGATTTTTAGGTCAGTATAAATATCAAATGAAACAATACGATGTGCTTTGGAATGATAATTGTTCATCATTGGAGTGTACACGCTACTGCAATATCGGGCAGAATGGTCATTTATCGTGTAATTGGCCCGACAATCGTCTGAAAACCCTGTCATTTGTACCCAGCCTTATGCTTGCCTATGTTTCCTGCCTCCAACACATCAACTTCAAGAACTGACTGTTCACTCGCTGCCTAATCTCTCCCACCCCTTGACAGGTGCCATTGTAACGAGATAATCAATGTTGTTCACTTCATTTGTCAGTGGTTTTAATATTTAATGTGGCTGATCTGTTTATATTAAGACATTCTGTTACTTTATGGGGGGTATTCAATTGTTAGCGTTAACGGAAAAAACCGAGCGCTCAAAAAATATTACCGTTTATAGGGTAATATTGCGCGCGAAAAGCGTTAATACGGTAGTTTACTCGCGGAATTTCAGCTAGGGAGCGGCGAGCTGAAATTCCGCGAGTAATTACCGTATTAACGCTAAGATTTTTTGAGCGCTCGCTTTTTTCCGTTAACGCTAACAATTGAATACCCCCCTTTGTATCAGATTTCATTTGTTTAATTTAAGCAAATTGCATAAATTTGTATGTGTCTTTATTTGTATGCCTCTGAAAAGGTTTGAATGTGTTTGAGTTATGATGGCATGTTTCAATGTCAGGTAATCACATTAAATCAATAAAAAAAAAACCAGTTAGGATAAAGGAGAAATATGTGTTCTTGCACAGAAAAATTAAGAAAATTCCACCTTTGGAGGTTAGAATATGGAACATATCAGGTTTGCAGATCTCATTTGTATAATTCATAGTACAGGAATGTTAAACCAATACATTTTGCCCTTTAGTAAATTTTGCACTTGAATAATGAAATCATAGGAGTATGTTTGCACTTTAAAATATAGCAGAAACAGAAGATGATGGTTCCTAAGATGCAGGTTGATATTGATTTGTTTGTTTAGTTAAGGGCTGAATTCTGGACACCGGTTAATGAGTCTTTGCTAAAACTGTTGTGCTGATATTGGATGCATGAGAATAGCATAATTAGAAACATTTCTCCTAGTTCCTTATTACTGAAAATATATTTTTGTATGTGACTCATTGAGGAACAATTGTTTGTGTACTGTGTATCTCCTGGAGTAGAAATGTAACGCATGCATTATATTTATAAGCTTTTTTTCACTATACAAGACTGCAAGTAGACGTATCAAAGGGAGCAGAAGATGAAGTCCATCGTTGTAGATTGTCTTTTGTGAAGTAATTGGAATTTTTTTTTATTTGTCCGATATAGAACCGTGCTGTGGGAAGGCCTAAAGGGAAAATAGCCACCTCTCCTGCAGTAAAATTGTCTGCTAACAGGACCAGTGCTGGAGCCCGCCGGAGACGGACGCGATGTCGCAAGTGTGAGGCCTGTTTACGCACGGAGTGCGGGGAGTGTCACTTTTGCAAAGACATGAAGAAATTTGGGGGGCCAGGACGGATGAAACAGTCGTGTATCATGCGGCAGTGTATAGCTGTACGTAATGTCTCTTTTGTGAGGATGCTTATATGTTATTTATAATTGTTTTTCAATTTACTCCTCTGTGCAGCCAAGATTCTCTCAATGATTTAAATGCAACCATACCTAAAATGTTGTTTTTTTAAAATATTTTATAAGGGTTTCACACCTTAAAAATAAAAACTGTCAATGTTACTACTGTGTACTTGGCAGTACACAGTGAAATAACAGTACTTGCTCCCTTCGCCCTCCATGGTCTGTTGAAATAGTGACACTTTTCTTGGCTAATAGCTTCTGTTTTCTCACTGTAACGATCATAATTATCATTTATTTATATATTGCCAACATACTCCGTAGCACTTTACAATTGGGGACAAACACAGTAAACTAATAAACACACTGGGTAAAACAGACAAAGAGGTGAGAAGGTCCTGCTCGCAAGCTTACAATCTATGGGACAATGGGAGTTTGATACATGAGGTTAAGTCTACATTTTGCATTTCATCCCAGCCAGACTGCAAAGGTAAAAGTGACTCGTAAGCTAAATGATCCTGTCACACAACAATGTTGATCAAGGGGTAGTTGTCTTGTATGAAATTGTGTAACGGATAGGAATAGGGTAATCTAGTGAGGTTAAGATGGTGGTACTTGTATTTTTATTTATTCTTAATGGTTTTACTCAGAAGAACAAGAAGTTGGTGACTGCACCTTGCCATGTGCATATAAAATTCAGTCCCACATCCCAAGTCTCTGCACAGATTAATACATTACCTCAGTAGGAGAAACGTATTCTAAACAGACTATTTTGTAAACCATTTATCAGCAAAGTATCTGTAGATGCCTCTTAGATGTAATTTTCCCTTTCATTCTAGCTACATTTGCTGCTGTCTTCTAAATGTACCTGTGATTTCTACTTTGCTTTTGTTTTTTATTTAGCCTGTTCTGCCTCACACAGCTGTCTGTTTAGTGTGTGGAGAAGCGGGAAAGGAGGACTGTGTGGAAGGACAAGAAGCTAAATTTAATGTCATGCTGATGGAATGCTCCATCTGCAATGAAATAATCCACCCAGGATGCCTTAAGGTAAGACAGACTGGTGTAAGATTGTATTCTAGTTATTTGCTTTTTACATATACATATATCGCGGATGGCCCTGCAAAGTACAATTACTGTTGCACTTTTTAGACATGTTATTGAAATGGCTAATCATTTTTACATCCTATTATATGTACTGTATAGTGTAAGAATTCCATTTGATCAACCTTAATTTCTGCTAGCACAAATCCCATTTATTTGGCATGGTTCCATCATTAATAGTTTTGCAGAAATGTTCAATAGCTTTCTGTGGCTATAATTAGTTTCTGTGCAAGTGCCAACATCTGCTCTGCTACTTCAACTTATCTGATACAAAAGGACTAAATAATGTACAAATCATGACTTCTGCTATATGAAAGGACCTTTATAATGCAAAAAATGATTGTGCTGATGCAGGGTTTGTTTTCAGCTGCTTTGTTAAGCTGAGTGATTCTCCATTCATTTTGTCATTAAATAAACTACAAAGCTAAGGTTTATCTTGGAAGGTTTTAGTATATAGTCATTTTACGGATATTTTACACAGAAAAAAGTGTTTCTCAACATGTTGACAGGAAAGGGTGGCCTGTGGGTGTTTTTAACCAGCATTTAATTTACTGAACCGTCTTTTACCACCAAGTCATCCACATTGGTATTTAAAAGCTCTGCTAATACATAAATGCATTTGAGTTATATGTCTTAAATTGTCTGTGTCGCTAAAGATCAGAGGTTCTGCCTCTGCACAAGATATAGCTGCCTGTGTCTTATGCATGGACAAAGCTTTTAACAACCTCTATCCAGAGAAATTGTCCTGTTAAAGTCTTTGAAATCTGTGTATGCTGCAATTCTAGTTCACATTGCTGGTATGGTTTGAGGCTGTTGTCTAGTAAATCAGAATGAACTGCCTTCCTCATGTGTCTGTTCATTTCTGTAGTCTTTATTATATTTTGTGTATGGCGTTGGGGCTTTTCGGTCATCGTATCTTAATGACTTATTCACCATCTGGTGTAAATTAGCTTTTCATGCTCTAAACTGCACATGAAAAGTGCAACTAAAATGGTTTTCAACGGTGCATTTCACACACACCTTGTTTGGCATTTAAGATTTTAAATTGGTTCCCAAACTTTTTTTTTTTTTTTTAACTATTTATTTTGGAAAATAGCATAACAAACAAACAAGAATCAGCAATTCGTACATTGCCAAAGAACAAAAACATATTGTCACCGAACAGACCCCAAACGTTTTTTTAAGGTGCTAGCATGCAATTATTTTATAATGGGTGAAGGACACGCACATTGGACATAGGACGCACACGTTGAAACTGCATGTTAAAAAGAAGTCAGCTTCTTTTTGTTTTTGCTAAAAAAATAAAATAAAAATGTAATATGACGATCTTAG